>NW_027069375.1:0-7500 GCF_037157495.1 Lathamus discolor
TTTGGTCTGATAAATGCACGCGTCCCCGGAGGTCGGCGCTCGTCGGCATGTATTAGCTCTAGAATTACCACAGTTATCCAAGGAGCGGGAGAGGAGCGACCAAAGGAACCATAACTGATTTAATGAGCCATTCGCAGTTTCACTGTACCGCCCGTGTGTACTTAGACATGCATGGCTTAAGCTTTGAGACAAGCATATGCTACTGGCAGGATCAACCAGGTAGCCGCCACCCGCGGCGCGGCCGCCCCCGGCCGTTCCATCCGTCGCCGCGCGCGGCCCCGCTCGGCGCGCGCCCCCTGCCGACCCTGACCGCCCCGCGCGCCTCTTTCGCCGCTCCGACCCGCGGGAGCGGCATCGCGGACGCGACGGTGGCGGCACGGCGGCGGGCGGGCGGGCGGCGCCGGCGGCACCCACGGGCGACCGGCGAACGCGAAGCGGGCGCGCCTGGGGCAGGGCCGGCGCGGCACCAGCGCTGGCGCGCGACCGACCCCGGCGGCCGGCCCTTCCCCGCGCCGCCGCGGGCAAGGAGCCGGGACCGCTGCGCAGCTTTCGTTTCATTTTTCCCTTCTCGCTTCTCTCGGCGTGGCAACCGCGCGCTATTCCCGTCTTCCCGCGAGACGGGGACACGCGCGCGCCCGGCTCCCTCCGCCGCCCCGCTCGTCAGCGGCCGGCCGGGACTGACCCGTCCCCCGAGGCCGGCCCGCCTGCAACGACCCTCTTTTCTTCGCAGGCGTGCCCTTCTTTTCGTCCGTTCGCTCCGTCGAGCGAGCTGAGCGGGGCGGTGGGAAGGGTGGGCGGGGGAGAGGGGACACGAGCCCCGCGGCGTCTTCTCCCCCAGGGCCACGGCGAGCACCGGACGTGCTAGAGGAGGCAGCGACCCGCCGAGGCGGGTGCGACCCGGCGACCGAGGCCCCTCGCCGGGGCGGCTCGCTCGGCAGCAGGCGGAAAGGCGGCACGGAAAGAAGCCGGCGCGGCCAGCGGCCGCAGCGGAGGCGGACGCCCCCCTGACGCCCACGGTCGTCGCTTTCGCTTTTCCCCGTTCTCTGGGTTCGGCCGCCCTACCGCCCGAGCGCTGCTCGCGGCCGGCACCCACGGGCACACGGACGGAGGCCAGCACCGGCGCCTCGCGTACAATTAGGACACCTGAGGGCTCGCGGGGCCACGCGGCCGTCACACAGCCCGGTTCGGTAACACGTCCGTGGAACCTCCTCCCGCCGTCGAGCAGAGAGCAGCAAGGACGCGGCCGACGCGGCGGGGCACGCACCCCGCCGCCAACGCGGTCGCGGCTCTTTTCTCTCGCTCGGGAGGGGGGCAAGACCCAGGACGACACCTCGCACGCAACGGGAAGCGAGCTGGAAAGGAGACCGCCCAGCCTGAACACCGGACGCCGCCCGCGGCCCGCCCGAGGACGGGGAGCGCAGACGAGCCCGGCCCGCCGGGGGCCCTCTCCGACGCGACCCGAAAGGCCTCATCGATCGGTCGGGGAAGACAGGAAGGACAAGACGGGTAAAAAAGGCCTCCCCCACGGTAGGCCAAAACGCTGCGTGTTCCTGAGACAACAGGGCAGCCCGAGCCCACCCCGCGGGGACTATTCGGGGCCGGGTGGTGAAAAGGCCGACGAGAGCTCCCGCGAGCCCCTCTTATCCACAAAAAGCCACCGCGTTTTCGGTTCCCCGCTTCGCGGGCTCCAGCTTTAACGCCGGCAAAAGAGCGACAAGAGCGAAAAAGGAGAGGGAAAAGGCAGAAAGGGAAAAAGGGGGGGTGGGGGGTGGAAAGAGGTAACGGGGGGGGGGGCGGACGGAGGGGGGGGGGAAAGAGGTAAGAGAGGGGGGAGCAGACGGAGGAGGGGGGGGAAAAGAGGTAAAAGAGGGGGGAGCAGACGGAGGAGGGGGGAAAAAGTTAAAAGAGGGGGGGCGGGAGGGGAGGGAGGAGGAAGGGGGGGGGGGGAACAAAACAAAACAAAACAAAAAAACCAACCACAAAAACGAAACAAAACAAAAAAAAAAAAAACCCAGTACCGCCACCTGGGCCGAACCACCGGGCGCCTAGGCAAGCGCAAGCAAGAGCCGGACGCTGCTAAGGGGATCTCAGCGCCTGGACGTAACCGACGGGCTCGCCCGCCCGTGCCATCATCGGAGCCCCTCGCTCAGCTCACGGACGGGGCGGCGAGAAAATTGAGACCTGGGGATCGAGTCCCGCCACGGTCTTTCCCAGCGATCGAGTGCCGGCCTCCTCCGCCGCCGGTCTTTTTGCTCTCGGTCCACGCGGACGGAGACGAACGAACCAAGCTCGGGAAGCGCCGCGAAAGGCTGCCCAGTACACCCCTCACTATCGACGGCTGAGCCGCGGAGCGTGACAGCCTCTCAGCTAGCGCTGCTGCGGAGACGAGCCACTACTCGCTCCTGTAATACGGACAGACACTTCTCCGCCCGCGCTGGAGCGCAACACCAGACTTGTAGGCTCACCCGGTTGGTGCGCCAGCGACGACGCAATTTTCGATGACTCAACTGGAGGCAGTGAGAAACGGCCGCCTCCTCGACCGCCTCCGGAAGCGACGCGCCCGGCAAGATCTATCGCGGGACCTGGGAAATGCGGCTAAGTCCGCCGCGAGCCTGAAGTCCCCCCCAGAGACGGCGCGCGGAACTCTCCCTGCAAATCCGGCTAAGTCCCGGCGGAGCCGGCTAGACCTGACGGCAAACTGCGGCCCCCACCGCGAGCTCGCCGTCCGCCCGCCCTCCGGGAGGCTCGCAGGCTCGGGCAGCGCTTGCCGGGCGGGAGGGGCGCGGGTCCCTGCAAATCCGGCAAAGTCCCGGCGGAGCCGGCTCGACCCGACGGCAAAGTGCGGCCCCCACCGCGAGCTCGCCGTCCGCCCGCCCTCCGGGAGGCTCGCAGGCTCGGGCAGCGCTTGCCGGGCGGGTGAGGCGCGGGTCCCTGCAAATCCGGCAAAGTCCCGGCGGAGCCGGCTCGACCCGACGGCAAACGGCGGCCCCCACCGCGAGCTCGCCGTCCGCCCGCCCTCCGGGAGGCTCGCAGGCTCGGGCAGCGCTTGCCGGGCGGGTGAGGCGCGGGTCCCTGCAAATCCGGCAAAGTCCCGGCGGAGCCGGCTCGACCCGACGGCAAACGGCGGCCCCCACCGCGAGCTCGCCGTCCGGGAGGCTCGCAGGCTCGGGCAGCGCTTGCCGGGCGGGTGAGGCTCGGGTCCCTGCAAATCCGGCAAAGTCCCGGCGGAGCCGGCTCGACCCTACGGCAAACGGCGGCCCCCACCGCGAGCTCGCCGTCCGGGAGGCTCGCAGGCTCGGGCAGCGCTTGCCGGGCGGGTGGGGCGCGGGTCCCTGCAAATCCGGCAAAGTCCCGGCGGAGCCGGCTCGACCCGACGGCAAACGGCGGCCCCCACCGCGAGCTCGCCGTCCGCCCGCCCTCCGGGAGGCTCGCAGGCTCGGGCAGCGCTTGCCGGGCGGGTGAGGCGCGGGTCCCTGCAAATCCGGCAAAGTCCCGGCGGAGCCGGCTCGACCCGACGGCAAACGGCGGCCCCCACCGCGAGCTCGCCGTCCGGGAGGCTCGCAGGCTCGGGCAGCGCTTGCCGGGCGGGTGGGGCGCGGGTCCCTGCAAATCCGGCAAAGTCCCGGCGGAGCCGGCTCGACCCGACGGCAAACGGCGGCCCCCACCGCGAGCTCGCCGTCCGCCCGCCCTCCGGGAGGCTCGCAGGCTCGGGCAGCGCTTGCCGGGCGGGTGAGGCGCGGGTCCCTGCAAATCCGGCAAAGTCCCGGCGGAGCCGGCTCGACCCGACGGCAAACGGCGGCCCCCACCGCGAGCTCGCCGTCCGGGAGGCTCGCAGGCTCGGGCAGCGCTTGCCGGGCGGGTGAGGCGCGGGTCCCTGCAAATCCGGCAAAGTCCCGGCGGAGCCGGCTCGACCCGACGGCAAACGGCGGCCCCCACCGCGAGCTCGCCGTCCGGGAGGCTCGCAGGCTCGGGCAGCGCTTGCCGGGCGGGTGGGGCGCGGGTCCCTGCAAATCCGGCAAAGTCCCGGCGGAGCCGGCTCGACCCGACGGCAAACGGCGGCCCCCACCGCGAGCTCGCCGTCCGCCCGCCCTCCGGGAGGCTCGCAGGCTCGGGCAGCGCTTGCCGGGCGGGTGAGGCGCGGGTCCCTGCAAATCCGGCAAAGTCCCGGCGGAGCCGGCTCGACCCGACGGCAAACGGCGGCCCCCACCGCGAGCTCGCCGTCCGGGAGGCTCGCAGGCTCGGGCAGCGCTTGCCGGGCGGGTGGGGCGCGGGTCCCTGCAAATCCGGCAAAGTCCCGGCGGAGCCGGCTCGACCCGACGGCAAACGGCGGCCCCCACCGCGAGCTCGCCGTCCGCCCGCCCTCCGGGAGGCTCGCAGGCTCGGGCAGCGCTTGCCGGGCGGGTGAGGCGCGGGTCCCTGCAAATCCGGCAAAGTCCCGGCGGAGCCGGCTCGACCCGACGGCAAACGGCGGCCCCCACCGCGAGCTCGCCGTCCGGGAGGCTCGCAGGCTCGGGCAGCGCTTGCCGGGCGGGTGAGGCGCGGGTCCCTGCAAATCCGGCAAAGTCCCGGCGGAGCCGGCTCGACCCGACGGCAAACGGCGGCCCCCACCGCGAGCTCGCCGTCCGGGAGGCTCGCAGGCTCGGGCAGCGCTTGCCGGGCGGGTGGGGCGCGGGTCCCTGCAAATCCGGCAAAGTCCCGGCGGAGCCGGCTCGACCCGACGGCAAACGGCGGCCCCCACCGCGAGCTCGCCGTCCGCCCGCCCTCCGGGAGGCTCGCAGGCTCGGGCAGCGCTTGCCGGGCGGGTGAGGCGCGGGTCCCTGCAAATCCGGCAAAGTCCCGGCGGAGCCGGCTCGACCCGACGGCAAACGGCGGCCCCCACCGCGAGCTCGCCGTCCGGGAGGCTCGCAGGCTCGGGCAGCGCTTGCCGGGCGGGTGAGGCGCGGGTCCCTGCAAATCCGGCAAAGTCCCGGCGGAGCCGGCTCGACCCGACGGCAAACGGCGGCCCCCACCGCGAGCTCGCCGTCCGGGAGGCTCGCAGGCTCGGGCAGCGCTTGCCGGGCGGGTGGGGCGCGGGTCCCTGCAAATCCGGCAAAGTCCCGGCGGAGCCGGCTCGACCCGACGGCAAACGGCGGCCCCCACCGCGAGCTCGCCGTCCGGGAGGCTCGCAGGCTCGGGCAGCGCTTGCCGGGCGGGTGAGGCGCGGGTCCCTGCAAATCCGGCAAAGTCCCGGCGGAGCCGGCTCGACCCGACGGCAAACGGCGGCCCCCACCGCGAGCTCGCCGTCCGCCCGCCCTCCGGGAGGCTCGCAGGCTCGGGCAGCGCTTGCCGGGCGGGTGGGGCGCGGGTCCCGGCGCTGCCGGGCACTCGCCAGCCTTTTCTCGGCTGTTAGGGGTTGCCTCGGCTTTCCCGCTCCGTCATCCGACAATCCCCCCTGAAACAGCCTCTGGCTGGTGCTGGGTGCCGGGCGGGCAGAGGCAGCAGCCTAGGTCCCGGCGCTCGCCAGCTTGTTTTGTTCCGTGGGGGCTTGGGGGTTTCGTTGTTTTTTTGGTTTCGCGTGTCCGTCTGCCGACACACAGCCCACCACCCCGTCCCGCCGCGAAACACGTCTCTGGCTGGCGGTGGTGGGTGGGGGGACCGGCACCGCACCAGCTACGCACAAAGAGAAAAATGACCGCGACCGCTGAACCCAGGACGCACCGAAATGCACCAGCCGATGCAGCCGGGGGTTCTGCAGATGCTGCGGCGCCCACCCCTCCTCCGCGGCGCCTCCCCCCGCCCCACAACGGGCTGGGAACAGATTGCAAAGATGTTCTTCTGGTTTGTGGTTTGGGGGAAACGTGTCTGAAACTGAGGAGAAGAGATGAAGATAGCGTGGCCGAGGATAGAAGGGAGGATTACGTTGCTCTTGCTGAGCATCCAAACAGGGTTCCCCACCACTGATGTTCTCACGGTTAAGTCTGTGGAACGTTAGGCACAGGTTAACGGTTGGCCTCAATGTTCTCAAGGGTCCTTTCCAAATCAAAAGGACTCTGCAGTTCTAAGAAAAGTTGATGTTTAGACTCAACTCTGTCCCTCGTCAGAGAAATGGCACTGCAGGAAGGCCGTGCGTCTGCCAGCTGAGGGAGGGAGCATCAGCACTTGCTTCGGCCTGTTTCCTATGGTGTTGCCCTGGAGCGCCGAGGAGCCCCGGAGGGAGCCCAGCGGGGCAGAGGCAGAGCCACCTCGGGCTGGGCCTCTGCTGCTGAGCTGGGCCGGGCTCCCGGGACGCAGATAGACGCTGGCGAGGGGGCAGAGCTGCAGAGAGACAGCTCTGCCCAGGCGCAGGGCCGGGGGGGGCACCGCCTGCAGGCCCCCAGGGGAGACCTGCCAGCCTCAGAGAGCTGAAAGGCACTCCGCAGCGGAGGCTGCCGAGAGGTTTCTGCGGGAGAAACGTTCCCAGCCCTGTGCGTGATCAGGCTCTGGGTGCAGGACAATGCAGCTGTAGCTCCTGGAGGGATCTCCTCGAGCCGCTGCCTCGGACAGTCCATGGGATCTGTCAGGAGGACGCTCTCGGTTTCTCTGTGCGGATCAGGAGGAGGATGTGCTGCAGAGCAGGCCTTCCCTCTGCAGCGTCTGAGTGAGAGGAGAAGGCAGGTCCCTCATCCAGGGCTTGGCTGCAGGGTGTGAATGTGCGTGTGCAGCCAGCGGTGGGTGCCCGGCGCTTTCCTTGCGAGCAGGGTCCCCGCAGCTCAGGGGCTGTGTGCCGGGGCAGGGACTCTGCCGCCTGCCAGGGCCAGCAGCACTCAGCCTGCGCGGGGAGCTCCCCGAGGTGCTCGGAGAAGTAGAGGGGGAAGCGACAGGGAACCCCTGGCAGGGAAGGAAAAGTGTTCTTGGCTCCAGGAGCACCGAGAGGGAGCAGAACTGGGCACAGAGCAGGAGCTCCTGGCAGGGACAGCTCCAAGAAACAGAGGCATGGACAGGGAGTGGGGGGGGGGAAGTGAAGCCCATCCCTGGGGGCGGGGGGGGGGGGGGGTGGGGGGGGGGGGGTGCGTTCAGGCATCGTTTTCCCCAGCCACCGTGTTTTCGCTGTCCCGCTTCGCGGGCTCCAGCTTTAGCGCCGGAAAGAGAACAACGAGAGAGGGGCGGAAAGGAGAGCGAAGGGGCGGAAAAAAGAAAAAGGGAGGGGGTGGGGGGGGTGGGGAGGCGGTGGTGTCGGCGGCAGGGTTAAATATTATTAGGTGCCGTCACCTCGTCCCCATCAGTGGGCCCTAGGCAAGCCCAAGCGAGAGCCAGACGCTGCTAAGGCATCTCTGCGCCGGGACGTACCGAGACGGAAAAACGGTCGGTACTAAAAACTGTTTGTGCTGAAGTAAATGCTCGGATTACTGCAGGGGCGACGGCAGGGAGGCCTGAAGGTCGCACTGCCCTGAACCAGCTCCCGCGCTCGAGCGGGGGATACATTGAAACCCAGCAGCCGGCGCACCTGGGGCTCTGCAGACGCCGCGGCGCGCCGCCCCGCCC
>NW_027069376.1:0-97016 GCF_037157495.1 Lathamus discolor
TCGTGTCCTTTCCGTGTTGTTTCCATGTCCTTTCCGTGTTGTTTCCGTGTCCGTTCCGTGTCTTTTACACGTCTTCTGCGTGTCCTTTCCACGTCTTTAACGTGTTCATTGCATGTCCCTTCCATGTCATTTCCGTGTCATTTCCACGTCGTTTCGGTGTCCTTTCCATGTCTTTTCCCATGTATTTTAAGTGTCTTTTCTGTGTCATTTCCGTGTGTGTTCTGTGAACTTTCCGTGTCGTTTCCGTGTTGCTTCCATGTCCTTTCCGTGTCTTTTCCATGTCACTTCCATGTCTTTACGAGTCTTTTCCATGTCCTTTCCATGTCTTTTCTGTGTACTTTCCATATATTTTATGTGTCTTTTCTGTGTCATTTCCATGTCCTTTCCGTGTCATTTCTGTGAACTTCCCATATTGGTTCCATGCCCTTTCCATGTCTTTTACGTGCCCTTTCCATGTCATTTCCATGTAATTTCTGTGTCATTTCTATGTCTTTTCCATGTCCATTCTGTGTCGTTGCCATGTCCTTTTCATGCATTTTCCATGTCTTTTACAAGTCCTTTCCATGTCCTTTCCATGACCTTCCCATGTCATTTCCATGTCCTTTCCACGCCGTTTCCACATCCTTTCCATGCCATTTCCATGTCATTCCCATGTTCTTAGCGTGTTTTTGGACTTTGGGGCTGTCTGGGGGTACCCAAAGCTGCTGCTGCTGAGCACAGAGCCGGGTGAAACACATCTGGGGTGCTCAGGAGCCCTTTGGGTGCTGCTTTGCCCTCGAGGACCCAAACACCCCATGTTTACCCCCAATTTGAGGTACAGGAGCCCTTTGGGTGCTGCTTTGCCCTCAAAGACCCCAAACCCTCCATGTTTAGCCCCCAGTTTGAGGTGCAAAGCCCACATTGGGCCTTCAGGCACCAGCCCCAGGCTTGGCAGAAGCCCTAGGGCTGGATGTGAGGATGCTCCTGTCTCCTCAAGGCCTTTTCCCTCTGCTTTGGGCAGGAATCTACTGCGGTGCTGCGAAGATGACGCCCACGGGGGACTTCAGGCCGGGTGAGCTCTGACGTTTGTCCCCTTTGCGGGGGGGGGGTTCAGTGGAAAGCAGAAGTCCCTCAGGTGCCTCCCCAAGGCCAAACCCAGCTTCGCGTTCGGCTTGGTTGGTCAAACGTGTCTCCTGTGCGCAGGAGTTCGGGTCCTTTTCTCACATGGGACCAAATAGGCCCAAAACGCCCTGGATGGCCAAGAAGGGTGGTCCTCAGGGGTTGGTGTTGGGTCCGTTGCTGGGTCCATCGTTGGGTCTGTCATTGTCTATCGTTGGGTTCGTCATTGTCCATTGTTGGGTTCGTCATTGTCCGTTGTTGGGTCTGTCATTGTCTATCGTTGGGTTCGTCATTGTCCATTGTTGGGTCTGTCATTGTCTATCGTTGGGTTCGTCATTGTCCATTGTTGGGTTTGTCATTGTCCATTGTTGGGTCTGTCATTGTCTATCGTTGGGTTCGTCATTGTCCATTGTTGGGTCTGTCATTGTCTATCGTTGCGTTCGTCATTGTCCATTGTTGGGTTCGTCATTGTCCGTTGTTTGGTCTGTCATTGTCCATCGTTGGGTTCGTCATTGTCCATTGTTGGGTTTGTCATTGTCCATTGTTGGGTCTGTCATTGTCCATCGTTGGGTTCATCATTGTCCATCATTGGGTCCATCGCTGGGTCTATCAGCGTCCATCATTGGGTCCATCATTGGGTTCACCATTGTGCATTGTTGGGTCTATCATTGTCCATCACTGTGTCAATCATTGTCTATCCTTGGGTTCATCATTATCCATCATTGGGCTCATCATTGTCCATCATTGTCCATCATTGGGTCCATCGCTGGGTCTATCAGTGTCCATCATTGGGTTCATCATCGTCCATCATTGTGTTCATCACTGTTTATCATGTCCATCACTGGGTCCATCACTGGGTCCATCACTGGGTCCATTGTTGGGTCCATCGTTGAGTCCATCATTGTCCATCATTGGGTCCATCGCTGAGTCCATCACTATCCATCGCTGGGTCCATCGTTGGGTCAATCATTGGGTCCATCGTTGTTCATAGTTGGGTTCATCATTGGGTCCATCACTGGGTCCATTGTTGGGACCATCATTGTCCATCGTTGGGTCCATCATTGGGTCCATCATTGTTCATTGTTGGGTTCATATTTGGGTTCATCTTTGGGTCCATGGCTGGGTCCATTGTTGGGTCCATCATTGTCCGTCGTTGGGTCCATCGTTGGGTCAGTCATTGGGTCCATCATTGTTCATGGTTGGGTTCGTAGTTGGGTTCATCATTGGGTCCATCGTTGGGTCCATTGTTGGGTCCATCATTGTCCATCGTTGGGTCCATTGTTGGGTGCATCATTGTCCATCGTTGGGTCCATTGTTGGGTCCATCATTGGGTCCATCATTGTTCATTGTTGGGTTCATCATGGGGTCCATTGCTGGGTCCCTCATTGGGTCCATCGTTGGGTTCATCAATGGGTCCTTCATTGGGTCCATCACTGACCATCGTTGCTGGGGACACGGGCAATGGGATCAAGCACCCTCAACACGATCGAGGTGGCACCAAGCTGGGGGGGAGGGATGGGATCCAGAGGGACCTGGAGAGGTGGGGACCTTATGGACACCAACAGGACCAAGGGTAAGACCCCTCTGTAGTCCTGTATCCGAGTCTGGGGAATCAGTATAAGAGGGATGTGGAGCTGTTGGAGCAGGTCCGGAGGAGGCCACTTATGGAAAGGGATGGAGAAATGGGATGAGGAATAACAGCATCCAAGTGGAAGAGGGAAGAGTTGATGGGATACTGGGAGAAGTTCTTCCCTGTGAGGGTGGTGGGACACTGGGATGAGTTGAATGGAGAAGGGTTGGATGAAACATTCCTGTTCAAAGCCAGGTTGGCTCTAGTGGAAGGTGTCCTTGCCCATGGCACTGGATGAGCTTTAAGATCCTTCCCATCCCAGTTCCATGACTCTGGAACTCCATAAATCCATCTATACATTGGGAAAAGGGCACAAAGGTCCTGCCGGAGGTGCTGCAGATCAACCTGATGGGAAAGGGGAATTGCTTCCCGCAGAATCCCGCTGTTCCTTCGCACACAATTCCCTCCAATCCTGACTTTCCCCCATATTCCCTCACTCAGCATCCCCGGACAGCTTCGAGGACGACTACGACGACGTATCCCTATCGGAATCGGATCGTGGCCACAAGCCACCGGTGGCCGATGAAGATCTGCAGAGCCAGAGGAGCAAAGGAGGCACCGGTAGCACCCACTTCCAGCATCTCCATGGGGCAGGATTTAGCCCATCCCCGTCACTGCTGACTCTTTCCTTCCTCCCATCAGGGGTCTACATCCTTGCGGGCAAACCAGCGTCTCCGCATCCTTCCCCAAAGGGTGAGTTGCTCTTATCCGATGCCATTATCCCATTCCGGATGCGTAGGCCCGATCCAGACCTGGAAAACTGGGATTCCAACCGGATTCCTTTCAGGAGCAGAACCCAAGGGTGGAAGGGGACAGAGCAGCAGGGACACGTCCATGGCCATCCTCTATGTTCTGGTGGTGCTGAGCTTTGTCGCTTGGGGGCTGCTCTTTGCCTTGGCTGTGGTGAAGCGTGAGTATCCCGGCATGGTCCCACCAGGATGGGATCTGGTTCAAACAGCTCCGAACATCCCGTTTTCCCTGTTTTCCATATGGAAACGGTGCTGGAAGCTCATCCCTCACCTTGATTTGGGTTGAGGTCCACCTTGGGATGTGAATTTAAGGATCCCTCCATCCTCCTCCTGCCTGCACCAAGCGCGTGCTGCAGGGCGGAAATCCAGGGCAAATCCCCGCTGGAATTCCCAGGAAAGCTGCAAACTGAGGGAAAAGAGGCACCGCTCCTTCCTTGGGGTGATCCAGGAGGGGTTTTCCTTTCGTTCTCATTCCAGAGATGGAAATCACAGCCGAGCTGAAGCTCTTGAAGGCGAACTACTCAGAGAATGAAGCCAACGGTGGGTCCTCAGGAGATGCTTTGGTGTTCGGATCATGGGATCTTGGAATGGTTTGGGTTGGAAGAGACCTTAAAGATCACCTCATTCCAATGCCATGGGCAGGGACACCTTCCATTAGACCAGGTTGCTCCAAGCCTGTTTTCCCTTGGGATTGCCCCAACCGATGTGCAGGATCTTGTTGAGCTCCATGAGGTTCCAACCTCTCCAGCCCATCCTTGAAGCCTCTGGATCCTATCCTGATCCCACCACCCACCTTGGTGTTGTCTTTCCAAGCAACACCCGGGGCTGCTCCGTCTCTTAGCGAAGCAACATTGAGTCGATTCCCATTGGGAATGACGCTGGAGTAACGGAGTCGATCAGACACCGACGGAGCTCATGCCCCGATCCTGAAGGAATTAGACCCAATGAGCGTGAATAGGAGCAAATTACCCCTTGGGATTCATCCTCATTAGGGTCTGTTCTCTCTGTTAAAGGCTATGGGAAGGGAAGGATACAAATCCGAGGGAAAATTCCTCAAAAATCAAATCCAATGCCTGAATATCATGAATTCAGTGATATTACGGGGGATATTGCAGCCAGGCATCACCCAAAGAGTCAGAACCCACCATGGAAGAGCTTTTCCATCCCTGCTTGTGTTTTCCACACAAAGCCTAAATCCCTGGGGGAAAAGCTTGGGATTGCAGTGAACCAAAGCAGGGATGAAGGAGGAAGCTGGGGGGGGATGAGGCTGGTGCTGGTCCCTCACCCAAAGGCACATCCCAGTGCGGCAGGAGCTGTCGGAGACGCAACGGGAGCAGACACGGATGCGGAGCAGGATGCACAACTACTACGAGGAGCTGCAGGACATCACAGGTAACTCCGCGTCCCCATCCCAACGGCGTCTCCAATGGAGATCCAAGCAAGATCCAAGAGGAACCTCTTGGGAATGGCGAAGTTGGGTGGTTTAGGCCCCTTTTGAGGCATGGCCTCAATGGGGCTGCTGTTGATGAGCACAAAGCCTGATTTTGGGGTGGATTTGGGGGGTTTTCTTCCTTTGGCCAGCGCTGATCTGCAGATCGGTGCAGGACAGCAGGAAGTGCTGGGCTGGCTGGAGGATCTTCGAGCAGAGCTGCTATTCCTTCTCAACGAAGCCCATGAGCTGGTGGGACGCGAACAAGACGTGCGCTGAGCAAGGGGCTCATTTGGTCTTCATCAACTCGGAGATGGAGCAGGTCGGTGGGGAATGACCCCTTCCGGGGCTTAAATCCAACATGGGAACTCCAAACCCTGTTTTGGGCTCAAATTCAGCAAGATTGGCCATCAAGCTTGGAGTTGCTTGATGTAACTTGATGCTCCTTCATGTTCCTTCGCCTTACTTCGTGTTCCTTCATCTAACTTGATGTTATTTCATGTAGCTTCATGTTCCTTCATGTTCCTGCATGTAACTTGATGTTATTTCAAGTTTCTTCATGTTCCTTCATCTAACTTGATGGTATTTGATGCATCTTCATGTTCCTTCATGTTCCTTCATGTAACTTGACGCTATTTGATGTAGCTTCATGTTCCTTCATGTTACTTGATGTTATTTCATGTAGCTTCATGTTCCTTCATCTAATTTGATGCTATTTGACGTATCTTCACGTTCCTTCATGCAACTTGATGTTATTTGATGTAGTTCCATGTTCCTTCATGTTACTTGATGTTATTTCATGTATCTTCATGTTCCTTCATCTAACTTGATGCTGTTTGACGTATCTTCACGTTCCTTCATGCAACTTGATGTTATTTCATGTAGCTTCATGTTCCTTCATGTTCCTTCATGTAACTTGATGGTATTTGATGTATCTTCATGTTCCTGCATGTAACTTGATGTTATTTCATGTTTCTTCATGTTCCTTCATCTAACTTGATGGTATTTGATGTAGCTTCATGTTCCTTCACGTTCCGTCATCTAACTTGATGATATTTGATGTATCTTCATGTTCCTTCATGTTCCTTCATGTAACTTGATGGTATTTGATGTATCTTCGTGCTCCTTCCTGTTCCTTGATGTCAATTGATGTCGCTTGGTGTAACTTGGTGTTACTTGGTGTCACTTGGGGTAACTTGGTCTTACTTGGTGTATCGTCATGTTCCTTGATGTTCCTCGATGTTCCTCCATGTTCCTTCATGTTCCTGGATGTACCTTCATGTTCCTTCATGTTACTTGACGTAACTTGGTGCAACCTGATGTAACTTGATGTTACCTGATGCTACTTGAGGTGGGCAGAAGCCCCGATGGCCAAGTCGACCCCAGCCACCTCCAAATTCCTGCTTTTAGGGAAAAAGATGCTAAAACGGCGCAACCCCCTCAACGGCTCCTTCCCAAATCCACCCAAATACTCATTATTTCCCCCAAATCCCGGTGCTGACCTCATCTTGGTGGCCCAACCCCCCGAGATGCTCCGTAATCCATTGGAATTCTTGGGGATTTGGGGCTGTTTGAACCAATTCTGCTCTTCCAGAACTTCCTGAAGGACAACATCAACACCAGCACCACGTATTGGTTGGGAGTGACGGATCAGCAGAAGGAAGGCACCTGGCTCTGGACCAATGGCGAACATCCGAGTATCAGGTAAGAATTCCCTCTGGGAATTCCCCCCAGTTGGGAAAAGGGGAAACTGAGCCACAAAAAACTTGGCGGTTTTGGTGGTTTTATGGAAGGCAAAGGCTTTCCGTTGGGAAAACGGTGTTTTGGGAGCATCTTCTTGCTGGTGGTTAACAAAAATGGAGCTTTTTGGTGGTGTTTTCCCTCATTTTGAGGGCAATTCCCTCTTCCAGAGGGAATTCTGCTGCCGTGGGGCTGCTTTCCCTTTCCTTGGGATCTTCCTTTCCCTTTTTCCTTGCTCCAGCTACTGGAACACGTGGAAGGAGAACAAAGACAAAGACCAGAAGGACTGCGGCACCATCGGGCCCGACGGCATCTGGAATGCCGAGAGGTGCTCCCATTCCAGCCGCTGGATTTGTGAGAAGTCCTGGAATTGCTGACTTTCCCCCATTCCCAGCCCGTTTTCCAGGGCAAAAGGTACATTCCACACTGGAGCTGGATGGATTTGGTGCCTTGGGGGGCATGTGGAGGCTCCACATTCCCACTTTTTGCCTGCTCCTGATGTTCGATCCCGAAAGGAAACCCAGCACAACCCCATTGACCCCTGAGCTCCCAACCTGACCGTAATCCGTGGGGAAAAAAAGTGGGATTTTCAGCTAAAATGACTCTCAAATGGTTAAATCCCATTTCCCAGCCCCATATCCATCCTGTTCCCGGCGGGGCTGCTTGCTCATTCCCGGAAAACACCATTTCAATAAAATCCTGGGTTTTTTCCCACTTTCCACATACCTTTTCCCGTATTTATCCTTCCCATCTGTTCCCAGCTCCCGAACACCCCCTAATTCCCAATTTGCCTCCATTATCCAGCGCATGATCACCAAATAAACCTTAGGGGTTTTAATCCAAGGAATCCAGCGCATGCCATTCCATGGCTTTTGTGTCCCCTGGGATCTATGGAATTGCAGGAATCCTGTTCAAACCCTGCCGGGATCTTGGTGCTTGGTTTTAGGTAACAAATCCCGGGTTTGAGGCAATTGCGTCAGGATGGGTTCATTCCCGGCAATGGAATTCCCTGCCCGGGTTGAACATTAACCCTGAAAACGAGGGAATTTGAGCAATTTCCAGGAAAAATGGATCCAAACAAGGCCCCAGGGCTGAAAACGGGACCGGGTTTAGGCCACTTTGGGCTGGTTTGAACTGGAAGAGGTGCTAAAAACGGTCATTTAACCAAAATAGGCTTTTTTTTTGCATGGAAATGGGGCTGCTCCCTGATCAGCACTGGGGGGGACTGGGAGCACTGGGAAGTGGGATGCATCTGCCAGGAAGAGGCAGGAAATGGGTGGGATGTGCTGGAAAACCACTGGAAACGGGTCTTTTTGGGGTGCATTTGCCCATAGGAGAGCGCAGAACCCCTTTTGGGGGGCTCAGACCCCATTTTTTGGGCTAAACTCCTCCTTTTTGGGGTCTCAAACCCTCATTTTGGGGGTCTCAACCGTCTGTTTTGGGTCTCAAACTCCCCGTTTTGGGTCTCAATCCCTATTTTTGGGTGTAAGAACCCCCATTTTGGGTCTCAAAGCCCCATTTTTGGGTCTCAAATCTCCCTTTTTGGGGTCTCAACCCCCTTTTGGGGTCTCAAACCCCACTTTTTGGGTCTCAACCCCTCTTTTTCTTGTCTCAACCACCCATTTTGGGGTCTCAACCCCTTTTTGGGTCTGTAACACCCCTTTGGGGGGCTCAAGAAGCCTATGTTGAGTCTCAGCCTTCTATTTTGGGTCTGAAAATCCCCTTTTTTGGGGCCCAAATGTCATATTTTGGGTCTCAAACCCCCTATTTTGGGTCTCAAGCTGCCCATTTTGGGTCTCAAACACCCATTTTGGGGTCTAAACCCCATATTTTTGGGTCTCAACCTCCCCTTCTTGGGTCTCCAAACCCCTTTTTGGGTCCTAAACCCCACTGTTCGGGTCTCAAATCTCCCTTTTTGGGTCTCAACCTCCCATTTTTGGGTCTCAAGCCCCATTCCGGGTCTAAAGCACCCTTTTTGGGGGCTCAAGTCACCCATTTTGAGTCTCAACCTTCTATTTTGGGTCTCAAACTCCCCTTTTGGGGTCTCAAAGCTCCTGTGTTGGGTCTCAACCTGTCCTTTTTGGGTCTCAACCCCCTATTTTGGGGCTCAACCCTCCCTTTTTGGGTCTCAAGACCCCAATTCCCCCCATTGTGTGCTGAGGCCGGGGCAGTTCATGGCATGGAGCCGCAGGGATGGGCCCCCGCATCCAGGTCCCTTCCTGGAGCCTTTCCCCCTTCCATGGCCTCATTCCCAAGCTTATTCCCAGCTCCGATCGCTCCAGCCTTGACCCCGGCACCTGCCCGGACTTTGGGTCCCTTCCAGGAAAGATCGATCCCAATCCCATGGCCTCATCCCGGCCTCTTCCCATGGGATGTGATCCCTGTTTATTGCCCCTCCAGGGCAGGAGGAGGCATAAGTTAACACGGGGACAGTGGTGGGGCCGTAGGAGGTGGGGTGGGATGGGTGAGGATCCATCCATGGTCAGCAGTATTCCGAGTAATCCTCTTCCACGTAGTTGGCTGGGAACCATCCGACCTGGGAAAGAGGGAGGTGTTGGGAGAAGGGTTGGGAGGAGGTGGGATGGGGTTGGGAAAAGGTGGGATGGGGTTAGGAGAAGGGGGAAAGAGGTTGGGAAAAGGTGGGAAGAGGTTGGAGAAGGTGGGATGGGGTTGGGAGGAGGTGGGATGAGGTTGGGAAAAGGTGGGATGGGGTTGGGAGGAGGTGGGATGGGGTTGGGAGAAGGGGGAAAGAGGTTGGGAAAAGGTGGGAAGAGGTTGGAGAAGGTGGGATGGGGTTGGGAGGAGGTGGGATGAGGTTGGGAGAAGGTGACTAGAGGTTGGGAGAAGGCAGGAGGAGACTGGGAGAAGGTGGGATGAAGTTGAGAGAAGGTGGGAAGAGGTTGGGAAAAGGTGGGAAGAGGCTGGGGAATGTGGATGGAGGTTGAAGGATGCGGATGGAGGCTGAGGATGTGGATGGAGGTTGAAGGATGCGGATGGAGGCTGAGGATGTGGATGGAGGCTGAGGATGCAGATGGAGGCTGAAGATGCAGATGGAGGTTGAGGATGAGGATGGAGGCTGAGGATGCAGATGGAGGCTGAGGATGAGGATGGAGGTTGGAGGATGTGGATGGAGGTTGGAGGATGCAGATGGAGGCTGAGGATGAGGATGGAGGCTGAAGGATGCGGATGGAGGCTGAGGATGTGGCTGGAGGTTGAGGATGCAGATGGAGGCTGAGGATGCAGATGGAGGCTGAGGATGCAGATGAAGGTTGAGGATGAGGATGGAGATTGAGGATGAGGATGGAGGTGGGAGGATGTGGATGGAGGTTGAGGATGCAGATGGAGGCTGAGGATGCGGATGGAGGCTGAGGATGCGGATGGAGGTTGAGGATGCAGATGGAGGCTGAGGATGAGGATGGAGGTTGAGGATGCGGATGGAGGCTGAGGATGCGGATGGAGGTTGAGGATGTCGATGACCGCTGTGGGCCTGGGGCCGTACCCGTCCATAGACCTCCCCTTTCCACCAGCCCGGGTGCCCCTTCTTGCTCAGCACCCGCACGATGTCCCCCTCCCGCAGCGTCAGCTCCGTCCGGTCCCGGGCGCTGAAGTCGTAGCGAGCCTTGGCTGAGCCAAAGCTGCGCACGGCCCCTGGAGATCGACACGGACACGGACATGGGTACATGGACGTGGGCAGGGATACATGGATATGGACATGGGCATGGATATGGACATGGATATGGATATGGACACATGGATACGGACATGGACATGGATATGGATGAGTCCCCCCAGCTCATCCCCTCCATGTCCAAGTCCTCTCCATGTGGTCCATTCGTGCCCCCTTGGCTGCCCCATTGGCCATCCCCCAACCCAGCCCATGGCCACCTCCATTGATGTGGCCCCAGGACCCAACTTGTCCCTCTTGGCTGTTGGTCCCTGCTGGACTCATCCCATCGCTGATCCCTGAGCTCGGCTCTTGGCCATCCCCAGCGACCCACAATGTCCATCCCATCACCACTGTACCTCCATCCCCACCATCCCCACCTCCATCGCACCCCCTCCATCCCACCTCCATCCCACCCCCTCCATCCCATCACCTCCATCCAACCACCTCCACCACATCATGTCCATCCCACCTCCTCCCATCACCTCCATCCCACCCCCATTCCACCTCTACACCACCACCTCCATCCCATCACATCCATCCCTCCTCCATCCCCATCACCTCCACCCCATCATCCTTATCCCACCACCTCCATCCCATCACCTCCATCCCACCTCCACCTCATCACGTCCATCCTGCCTCCATCCTACCTCCTCCATTCCCATCAGCTCCATCCCATCATCCTTATCCCACCACCTCCACCACATCCCCTCCATCCCTCCTCCATCCCATCACATCCATCCCACCCCTTCCATCCCATCACATCCATCCCACCCCTTCCATCCCATCACATCCATCCCACCCCTTCCATCCCACCTCCATCTCTCCGCCTCCATTAAACCACCTTCATCACCATCACCTCCGTCCCACCACCTCCATCCCATCACCTCCATCCAACCACCTTCATCCCAACTCCATCCCATTACCTCTATCCCATCATCCTTATCCCACCACCTCCATCCCACCTCCATCCCACCCCCTCCATCCCATCACTTCCATCCCACCACCTCCATCCCATTATCCCTATCCCCCACCTCAATCCCCCCCCCCCCACCCCCCCTTCCCCCCCCCCCTACCGCTCGCCCGGCCTCCACCCCTGCTCTCGGGCTCCTTGAAGGGCACCACCAGCGCCGTGTCCAGCGCCTTGAAGCCGTCCTTGAGCGAGCAGCGCCGGTAGAACCCCACCAGCTCCTGCGGGCAGCGGGGTCCGGCGTGGGCCCCCCAGGCACCCCCAACACGGGGGGGGCCCCCCCAGACACCCCCAACACGGGGGGGGGGCCCCCAAACACCCCCAACAGGGGGGGGCCCCCGGCGCTCACCACCAGCCCCTTGAACGCCTTCTTCTCGGTGAGCCGGTAGAGCCCTTCCGCCGTCACCACCTTGATGTGCTTCACCTCCCCGCGGTACCTGCCCGTGGGGCCGTGGTGGGGGGAGCCAACGGGGGTCCCTGTGCTCCCCCCATCCACCCCAATGCTGCCCCCCCCATCCATCCCAATGCTGCCCCCCCCCATCCATCCCAATGCTGCCCCCCCCATCCATCCCAATGCTGCCCCCCCCCATCCATCCCAATGCTGCCCCCCCCCATCCATCCCAATGCTGCCCCCCCATCCATCCCAATGCTGCCCCCCCCATCCACCCCAATGGTGCCCCCCCCATCCATCCCAATGCTGCCCCCCCCCATCCATCCCAATGCTGCCCCCCCCCATCCATCCCAATGCTGCCCCCCCCCATCCATCCCAATGCTGCCCCCCCATCCATCCCAATGGAGCCCCCCCCATCCATCCCAATGGTGCCCCCCCCATCCACCCCAATGCTCCCCTCCATCCATCCCAATGCTGGCCCCCCCCTCCATCCATCCCAGTGGTGCCCCCCCCATCCATCCCAATGCTGCCCCCCCCATCCATCCCAATGCTGCCCCCCCTCAATCCATCCCAATGCTGCCCCCCCCATCCATCCCAATGCTGCCCCCCCTCAATCCATCCCAATGCTGCCCCCCCTCAATCCATCCCAATGGTGCCCCCCCATCCACCCCAGCGGTGCCCCCCGGTCCCCACTTGATGCTGATGGCGAACTCGGCCGCATCCTTCACCCGCTGCCGCACCAGGAAGGAGCCGTCGGAGCGGGGTGCAAGGAGCTGCTCCGCTTCCGCCCGCTCCATGGGGCCGGCGTACCTGGGGGGGGATCCATGGGGCAGTGTGAGCCCCCCCCCCAACCTGCATCCTGCCCCATCCCGGGAGCGTTCCATGGGGATGGTAGCAGGGATGGGGAATGGGGGGGAATGGGGTGGGGATGGGATGGGGAATGGGATGGGGAATGGGGGGGAATGGGGTGGAATGGGATGGGGATGGGATGGGGAATGGGATGGGGAATGGGATGGAATGGGATGGGGAATGGGATGGGGAATGGGATGGGGATGGGATGGGGAATGGGATGGGGAATGGGATGGGGAATGGGATGGGGATAGGATGGGGAATGGGATGGAATGGGATGGGGAATGGGATGGGGAATGGAATGGAATGGGATGGGGATAGGATGGGGATGGGATGGGGAATGGGGTGGGGAATGGGGGAGAATGGGATGGAATGGGATGGGGAATGGGATGGGGAATGGGGGGGAATGGGATGGGGATGGGATGGGGAATGGGATGGGGAATGGGGGGGAATGGGGTGGAATGGGATGGGGAATGGGATGGGGAATGGGATGGGGATGGGATGGGGAATGGGATGGGGATAGGATGGGGAATGGGATGGGGATAGGATGGGGATGGGATGGGGAATGGGATGGGGAATGGGATGGGGAATGGGATGGGGAATGGGATGGGGATAGGATGGGGAATGGGATGGGGAATGGGATGGAATGGGATGGGGAATGGGATGGGGAATGGGATGGGGATGGGATGGGGAATGGGATGGGGAATGGGATGGGGAATGGGATGGGGAATGGGATGGGGATAGGATGGGGAATGGGATGGAATGGGATGGGGAATGGGATGGGGAATGGAATGGAATGGGATGGGGATAGGATGGGGATAGGATGGGGAATGGGGTGGGGAATGGGATGGGGAATGGGGTGGGATACAGGGGGAGCGGGGGGTGCAGGATGTGGTGGGACAGAAGCAGGAGGAGGATGTGGGGGGTCCTCATGGCTATGGGGTGATGGATGAGGGGCTCCAAAGGGGGTCCTGGGGTCACCCTGGGGAGGGATTTGGGGTGATCCCAATGGGAACGGGGGTGCCCTGGAGCTATGGGGGGATGGATCTGGGGTGACCGTGAGGGGCTCCCCATGGCCGGAGGAGAACTGGGGCACCCCATGGCCACTGGGGGGTCCCCACCACCAACCAGGGGTAGATGGAGAGATCGGGCAGCGGCACCTGGGGGGAGAGGAGCAGAGTTGGGGGTCGAGGAGCCCCATAGAGCCCCCAAGTGCCGCGGTGGGCGCTGGGACCCCCAACTCACGCAGATGAAGGGTTTCACGGCGGCACAGGGGAACCAGCCCAGGTCACCAGTGGCCACGTTCCGGCCCTAGGGAGGAAGGAGCCATGGAGCCAAGGGGGCTCCTCTGCCCCATAGGGGATGGAAGGGCCCCATAGAGGAGATCCATCCATCATGGTCATAGCGCTCTGCCCCATAGAGGATGGAAGGGCCCCATAGAGGAGATCCATCCATCATGGTCATAACGCTCTGCCCCATAGAGGAGATCCATCCATCATGGTCATAACGCTCTGCCCCATAGAGAAGATCCATCCATCATGGCCATAGTGCTCTGCCCCATAGAGGGGATCCATCAATCATGGCCATAGTGCTCTGCCCCATAGAGGAGATCCATCCATCATGGTCATAGCGCTCTGCCCCATAGAGGAGATCCACCCATCATGGCCATAGTGCTCTGCCCCATAGAGGGGATCCACCAATCATGGCCATAGTGCTCTGCCCCATAGAGGAGATCCATCCATCATGGTCATAGCGCTCTGCCCCATAGAGGAGATCCACCCATCATGGCCATAGTGCTCTGCCCCATAGAGGGGATCCACCAATCATGGCCATAGTGCTCTGCCCCATAGAGGAGATCCATCCATCATGGTCATAGCGCTCTGCCCCATAGAGGAGATCCACCCATCATGGCCATAGTGCTCTGCCCCATAGAGGGGATCCACCAATCATGGCCATAGTGCTCTGCCCCATAGAGGGGATCCATCCATCATGGTCATGGTGCTCTGCCCCATACATCCAATCCCGCCCCCCACATCCATGGGGCTCCATCCCCACCTGCCACCAGAGCTGCTCCGCCTCGGCCACGGTGACCTCCAGGATGTCCCCAGGGCTGAGGCGCAGGCCCGGCCCCATAGCGCCCGGCGGTGGGGGGACCCCGCTATAGGGCTGGTGGGCTTCCATCTTGGGCAGCCCTGCAGGAGAGCACCCAATGTGGGGGGGGAAATGGGACTTGTGGGGCAAGGAACCCCTTCTGCCCCACAACCACCCCTCTCTGCCCCACAACCACCCCCACTCCCTCTGCCCCACAACCACCCCACCACTGTGCCCCACAACCCCCCTCTGCCCCACAACCACCCCCAACCCCTGTGCCCCACAACCCCCCCTATGCCCCACAACCCCCCCACCCCCTGTGCCCCACAACCCCCTTCTGCCAAACAACCCCCCCTCTGCCCCACAACCTCCCCCACCCCCTGTGCCCCACAACCCCCCCACCCCCTGTGCCCCACAACCCCCTTCTGCCAAACAACCCCCCCTCTGCCCCACAACCTCCCCCACCCCCTGTGCCTCACACCCCCCCCACCCCCCGTGCCCCACAACCCCCCCTCTGCCCCACAACCTCCCCCACCCCCCGTGCCCCACAACCCCCCCCACCCCCCGTGCCCCACAACCCCCCTCTGCCCCACAACCCCCCCACCCCCTGTGCCCCACAACCCCCCCTCTGCCCCACAACCCCCATGGCCTCACCAAGGCCTCCTCTCTCCTTCTCCGGGCCCGGGCGCTGGGGCTTGTTCTGGGGAGCAAGGAGACCCCAATGAGCCCCTTGGGGGGGTGGGGGTGGGGGGGTGGGGGGATGGGCACGGACCCCTTCCCCCCCCCCTCCCCCCCCCCCGGGGCCTCCCCGCCCCCAACGTGGGGAATCTGAGCCCGTCCAGAGCCGCTGTCCCGGTACCTTCCTGGGGCCGGAGCTGGAATCTGGGGGGGGGGGGGGGGAAGAGGGGAGGAGTCAGTGGGGGGGGGGGGGGGGGGGCAGCCCCGTCAGGGGTGGTGCTGGGGGGCGTCATGGACGGGGGGGGGCCACGATTGCCCCACCTCAGTCCCGACCACCCCATGGTGCCCCTCATCCACCCCATAGTGCCCCACATCCACCCCATGGTGCCCCACACCAACCCTATGGTGCCCCTCATCCACCCCATGATGTCCCCAACCCATCCATGATGTCCCCAACCCATCCATGATGATCCCAACCCATCCCATGATGATCCCAACCCATCCCATGATGTCCCCAACCCATCCATGATGATCCCAACCCATCCCATGATGATCCCAACCCATCCATGATGATCCCAACCCATCCCATGATGTCCCCAACCCATCCCATGATGATCCCAACCCATCCCATGATGTCCCCAACCCATCCATGATGATCCCAACCCATCCATGATGATCCCAACCCATCCCATGATGATCCCAACCCATCCCATGATGTCCCCAACCCATCCCATGATGTCCCCAACCCATCCCATGATGATCCCAACCCATCCCATGATGTCCCCAACCCATCCATGATGATCCCACTCCCATTCCATGATGCCCCCCCCAATCCCATCGCATCCCACCCCATTCCTGCCTCTCACCGGCGCTGGCCCTACCGCAGGTCCCAACCCGCCCCAGACATTCCTTGTGCGCGGGGGCCCGGCACCGGCTGCAGCGATAGCCCTGGTAGAACGTGCCCCTGGGGACAGCGGCACGGGGCAAGGGGTGGACCCATGGAGCCCCTGGCACCCACCATGGAGCCCCTGGCACCCATCATGGAGCCCCTTGCACCCATCCATGGAGCCCCTTGCACCCACCATGGAGCCCCCTTGCACCCACCATGGAGCCCCTGGCACCCATCATGGACCCCATTGCACCCATCATGGAGCCCCTGGCACCCACCCATGGACCCACCTTGCACCCACCCATGGACCCCCTTGCACCCATTATGGACCCCCTTGCACCCATCATGGACCCCCTTGCACCCACCATGGACCCCCTTGCACCCATTATGGACCCCCTTGCACCCACCCAAGGAGCCCCTTGCACCCATCATGGACCCCCTTGCACCCATCATGGACCCCCTTGCACCCACCCATGGACCCCCTTGCACCCATCCATGGACCCCCTTGCACCCACCCGTGGACCCCCTTGCACCCATCATGGACCCCCTTGCACCCCCCCATGGACCCCCTTGCACCCACCATGGACCCATGGATGGGTGCAGGACACCATGGATGGGTTGGGGATATTATGGGATGGGTGCGGGACACCATGGGATGGGTTGGGGATATTATGGGATGGGTGCGGGACACCATGGATGGGTTGGGGATATTATGGGATGGGTGCTGGGCACCATGGGATGGGTGCAGGACACCATGGGATGCGTTGGGGATATTATGGGATGGGTGCGGGGCACCATGGGATGGGTTGGGATCATCATGGATGGGTTGGGGATATTATGGGATGGGTGCCGGACACCATGGGATGGGTTGGGATCATCATGGATGGGTTGGGGATATTATGGGATGGGTGCCGGACACCATGGGATGGGTGCAGGACACCATGGGATGCGTTGGGGATATTATGGGATGGGTGCGGGACACCATGGGATGGGTTGGGGATATTATGGGATGGGTGCAGGACACCATGGGATGGGTTGGGGATATTATGGGATGGGTGCTGGGCACCATGGGATGGGTGCAGGACACCATGGGATGCGTTGGGGATATTATGGGATGGGTGCGGGACACCATGGGATGGGTTGGGATCATCATGGATGGGTTGGGGATATTATGGGATGGGTGCCGGACACCATGGGATGGGTTGGGATCATCATGGATGGGTTGGGGATATTATGGGATGGGTGCCGGACACCATGGGATGGGTGCAGGACACCATGGGATGCGTTGGGGATATTATGGGATGGGTGCGGGACACCATGGGATGGGTTGGGGATATTATGGGATGGGTGCAGGACACCATGGGATGGGTTGGGGATATTATGGGATGGGTGCAGGACACCATGGGATGCGTTGGGGATATTATGGGATGGGTGCAGGACACCATGGGATGGGTTGGGGATATTATGGGATGGGTGCAGGACACCATGGGATGGGTGCTGCGGCTTCGGGCTCCCACCTGAGCAGCATCTGGCAGGCCCTGCAGGAGGTGGTGTCCTCGAAGGAGAACATCTGGAATTCGTGTCCGTCCGCCAGCGCGTGCTCAGGGAAGATGTTGGACCTGGCAGGACAATTGGGGGGGGGACGGGACACCATTGACCCCCAAGGACCCCCCCCCACCCCGGACCCCAATGGGTGACGTCCCCCCCACCCTTGGGTGCACCTACAGGGCCATCTCGAACTGCTCCAGCCACTTCTTCTTCAGCTCATGGGTCTTGAAGAACAGCTCATAGCCCTGGAGACCTCCGGCCTCGATGAGCAGGAATGTGTGGGTCCACTGTGGGGACAATGGGGTCAGCAGCACCCCGACACTGGGGCGTCAATGGGGAATCAATGGGGCATCAATGGGGACATCACTGGGGACATCAATAGGGACAACAATGGGGACATCACTGGGAGATCACTGGGGCATCAATTGGGGCATCAATGGGGACATCACTGGGGCATCAATGGGGACATCAATGAAGACATCACTGGGGCATCAATGGGGACATCAATGAGGACATCAGTGGGGCATCAATGGGGACATCAATGAGGACATCAGTGGGGCATCAATGGGGACATCAGTGGGGCATCAATGGGGACATCACCGGAGACCATATCCAAGCTTCTGCTTGTCCACTATGGACATGGACACTTGGTACATGGATGCTGGGGGTCTCCATGGACATGGATGCTGGGATGCACCAGACCTGGATGCTGGGAGTCTCCATGGACATGGATGCTGGGATCCGCTGGGATCCAGGTACCTTCTTGCCATCGCGGGCGCTGATGCCCCCATCCCGCACTTGGTGGCTCTGCAGGTCCACGACGTCCTTGGCCTCATAGGAGTCCCCCCGGCGCTTGCAGATGATGAGAGCCTTGTCCAGGAGGAATCCGTACCTGGGATGTGGGGTGTGGGGGGTGGGATATGGGGCATGGGATATGGGATATAGGGTATGGGATATGGGGATATGGGGTATGGGGTATGGGATATGGGATATGGGGATATGGGGTATGGGGTATGGGATATGGGGTATGGGGTATGGGGTATGGGATATGGGATATGGGGATATGGGGTATGGGGTATGGGATGTGGGATATGGGGTATGGGGTATGGGGTATGGGATATGGGGTATGGGGTATGGGGTATGGGATATGGGATATGGGGATATGGGGTATGGGGTATGGGATATGGGATATGGGGTATGGGGTATGGGATATGGGATATGGGGATATGGGGTATGGGGTATGGGATGTGGGATATGGGGTATGGGGTATGGGGTATGGGATATGGGGTATGGGGATATGGGGTATGGGGTATGGGATATGGGGTATGGGATATGGGATATGGGGTATGGGATATGGGATATGGGGATATGGGGTATGGGGTATGGGATATGGGGTATGGGGATATGGGGTATGGGGTATGGGATATGGGATATGGGGTATGGGGTATGGGATATGGGGTATGGGGATATGGGGTATGGGGTATGGGATATGGGGTATGGGGTATGGGATATGGGGTATGGGATATGGGATATGGGGTATGGGATGTGGGATATGGGATATGGGGTATGGGATATGGGATATGGGATATGGGATATGGGGTATGGGATATGGGGATATGGGGTATGGGGATATGGGGTATGGGGTATGGGATATGGGGTATGGGGTATGGGATGTGGGATGTGGGATATGGGATATGGGATATGGGATATGGGGTATGGGGCATGTGGTGTCCCCTTTGTGCCCCTCTTCCCTTCCTACCTGTCCACCTTGGATCTCCGCTCCGTGCTGGACACCTTCAGTTCTCCATCGATCTTGGGGCGCCCAAACTGTGCCAGGGACTGCGGCTGGGGGGGGGGGGGGTGGAAGGGGACATGGGGGGTGCCATGGGGTGGTTGTGGGGCCCCATGGGGTGTGTTTGGGGAGGGGGGGGTCTGGGGGGGGTCCCCACCATGTTATGGAGGCAAAGCTGGACACTCGTGAGCTGCTTCAGGGTCTCGTTGTCCCGTTTCACCTCGTTCACGCATTGAGCCAGGTCCTGGGGGGCAGCGTCAGGGACCCCCTCAGACCCACAAGTACCCAAAAGCCCCCCAAGTACCCCAAAGCGCCCCATAGAAACCCCCCAATCCCCCCCACATTTATCCAAGCATCCTCCCAGCTACCCCAAAACCCATTGCGTCCCCCCAAGACCCCATCAGGACCCCCCCCAACGGACCCATTGGGTCCCCCCAAGACCCCATCAGGACCCCCCCAACGGACCCATTGCGTCCCCCCAAGACCCAAAAGCCCCATAGGACACCCCCAGATGTCCTCAGGCCCCCCCTAACCCCCCCCAGGACCCCCCCCCCGGCCCCCCAGGACCCACTCTCATGGCATCCAGGGCCACCCTCAGCCTGTCCCTCTCGGCTGGGTCCGGGGTCAACTTCACCAGCTCCTATGGGGCAGGGATGAGGGGTCAGGAATGGGCCCCCCCATCCCAAAGCGGTCCCAAAGGGAAACCCCTGGGTGGGAGCCAGGCTCCCCTCTCCCCACGGGACCCATGGATACCCCATAGGGATGGACCCAAGGGACCCAAGGCTGCTCCATGGAGCCTTGATGACCCCCATTGTCCCCATTGTCCCCACTGCCCCATTGCCCCCATTATCCCCATTAACCCCATTACCCCCATTGCCCCATTGCCCCCCATTGCCCCATTACCCCATTGCCCCCATTGCCCCCATTACCCCATTGCCCCCATTGCCCCCATTACCCCCATTGCCCCCATTGCCCCCCATTGCCCCATTACCCCATTACCCCCATTGCCCCCATTGCCCCCCATTGCCCCATTACCCCATTACCCCCATTGCCCCCATTGCCCCATTACCCCATTACCCCCATTGCCCCCATTGCCCCCATTACCCCATTACCCCCATTGCCCCCATTGCCCCATTACCCCATTGCCCCCATTGCCCCCCATTGCCCCATTACCCCATTACCCCCATTGCCCCCATTGCCCCCATTGCCCCCATTACTCCCATTGCCCCATTGCCCCATTGCCCCCATTACCCCCATTACCCCCATTGCCCCCCATTGCCCCATTACCCCATTACCCCCATTGCCCCCATTGCCCCATTACCCCATTGCCCTCATTTCCCCCATTACCCCATTACTCCCATTGTCCCCATTGCCCCATTACCCCATTGCCCCCATTGCCCCATTGCCCCCATTACTCCCATTACCCCCATTGCCCCATTACCCCCATTACTCCCATTGCCCCCATTGCCCCATTACCCCATTGCCCCCATTGCCCCATTGCCCCCATTACTCCCATTACCCCCATTGCCCCATTACCCCCATTGCCCCCATTACCCCCATTGCCCCATTGCCCCATTGCCCCATTGCCCCATTGCCCCCACGGTCACACCTGCAGCAGGAGGTGGTACTTGAGCACCCGCTGCATCGGCACCATCAGCAGGTCCCGGAGGGAGAAGCGCCCATTGTTGGCTCGTTGGGAGCACTCCTGGGGGTCACGGGGGACATGGGGAGTTATGGGGAGTAATGGGGGGCTATGGGGGGTAATGGGGGGCTATAGGGATTGGGGGGTCTGGGGGGTTTGGGGTCACAGGGGAACTGGAGGAGTCTATGGGGGACGTGAGGGATGGGAGGACACGGGGGGTGCTGGGAGGGTTCTATAGGGTCTAGGGGGTCTATGGGGTCTATGGGTGTCTATGGGGTCAATGCGGTCTATGTGGTCTATGGGGTCTATGGTGTCTATGGGTGGCTATGGGTGGCTATGGGGTCTATGGTGTCTATGGGTGTCTATGGGGTCTATGGTATTTATGGGGTCTATGGGTGTCTATGGGGTCAATGGGTGTCTGTGGGGTCTATGGGTATCTATGGTGCCTATGGTGTCTATGTGTCTCTATGGTCTCTATGGGTCTCTATGGTCTCTATGGGTCTCTATGGTCTCTGTGGGTCTCTATGGGCTCTATGGGTCTCTATGGTCTCTGTGGGTCTCTATGGGCTCTATGGTCTCTATGGGTCTCTGTGGGCTCTATGGGTCTCTATGGGTCTCTATGGGTCCCTATGGTCTCTATGGGTCTCTATGGGTCCCTATGGTCTCTATGGGTCTCTATGGGTCTCTATGGTCTCTATGGGTCTCTATGGGTCTCTATGATCTCTATGGGTCTCTATGGGTCTCTATGGTCTTTATGGTCTCTATGGGTCTCTATGGGTCTCTATGGTCTCTATGGTCTCTATGGGTCTCTATGGGTCTCTATGGTCTCTATGGGCTCTATGGTCTCTATGGGTCTCTATGGGTCTCTATGGGTCTCTATGGTCTCTATGGGCTCTATGGTCTCTATGGGTCTCTATGGGCCTCTATGGGTCTCTATGGTCTCTATGGGTCTCCATGGTCTCTATGGGTCTCTATGGGTCACTATGGGTCTCCATGGTCTCTATGGGTCTCTATGGGCTCTATGGGTTTCTATGGGTCTCTATGGGTCTCTATGGGCTCTATGGGTCTCTATGGGTCTCTATGGGTCTCCATGGTCTCTATGGGTCCCTATGGGCTCTATGGGTCTCTATGGGTCTCTATGGGTCTCCATGGTCTCTATGGGTCTCTATGATCTCTATGGGTCTCTATGGGTCTCTATGGTCTCTATGGGCTCTATGGGGCTCTATGGGTCTCTATGGGTCTCTATGGGCTCTATGGGTCTCTATGGGTCTCTATGGGTCTCTATGGGCTCTATGGTCTCTATGGGCTCTATGGGTCTCTATGATCTCTATGGGTCTCTATGGGTCTCTATGGTCTCTATGGGCTCTATGGGTCTCTATGGGTCTCTATGGGTCTCTATGGGCTCTATGGGTCTCTATGGGCTCTATGGGGTCCCGTGCCCCACCTGCAGCTTCATGTGCAGGTCGGTGCTGGAGGAGAGATGCTCCAGGCGCCGCGCGGCCGCTTCCACTTGGCTGCAGTAGCGGCCGTAGAGCAGGAACCTGGGGGGGAGAGGCCAAATGCACCCAAATGCAGCCAAATGGACCCAGATGCACCCAAACCCTACCCAAATAGACCTAAATGCACCCAAAATCCACCCAAATGGACCCAAACCCCACCCAAATTAACACAAAATGGACCCAAATGGAGCCAACCCCCCCCCCCAAACGTACCCAAGTTGCCCCCCAGAACAATCTCTGGGTCCCCCATTACCCCCATTGCCTCCCATTACCCCCCATTGCCCCCTTTACCCCATTATCCCCCATTGCCCCCATTGCCCCCATTGCCCCCATTACCCCCATTGCCTCCATTACCCCCATTGCCCCCATTACCCCCAATACCCCCATTGCCCCCATTGCCCCCATCACCCCCATTGCCTCCATTACCCCCATTGCCCCCATTGCCCCTTTGCCCTCATTACCCTCATTGCCCCCATTGCCCCCATTGCCCTCATTGCCTCCATTGCCCCCATTGCCCCCATTACCCCCCAATACACCCATCGCTCCCATTACCCCATTACCCCCATTACCCCTCACCTCTCCTTGTAGGCCAGGAAGAGGGGGGGCAGCCCTCGGCTCCCCCCGGGCCCCCCAAGTGCCTCCCGCAGCTCCCCCAGGAAGAGCCGGTGCAGCTGCAGCAGCTCCTGTGGGGCAGGGGCAATGGGGGGCAATGGGGGGCAATGGTGGCAAAGGAGCTCAATGGGGGCTCAATGGTGGCAATGGGGATCACTGGGGGGCAATGGGGGGCAATGCAGAGGCAATGGGGTCTCAATGGGTGTTCATTGGGAGGCAATGGGACTCAATGGGGTTCAGTGGGGGGCAGTGGGGCTCAATGGGGGGTAATGGGGACAACGGGGCTCAATAGGGTCTCAATAGGGGCTCAATGGGGAACAATGGGAGCTCAGTCGGGGGCAGTGGTGGCAATGGGGCTCAATGGGGGACAATGGGTCTCAATGGGGGGCAATGGGGCTCAATGGGGCCTTAATGGGGGACAATGGTGGCAATGGGGCTCAATGGGGGGCAATGGAGCTCAGTGGTGGGCAGTGGGGGCAATTGGGCTCAATGGGGTACAATGGGGGGCAATAGGGCTCAATGGGGGCAATGGATCCCAGTGGGGGGCAATGGGGCTCAGTTGAGGGCAATGGGGGGCACTGGGGCTCAATGGGCTCTCGATTTTGCTCAATGGGGAGCAATGGGGGCTCAATGGGGGGGCAATGGTGGCAATGGGGCTCAGTGGGGGGCAATGGGGCTCAATGGGGGGCAATGGGGGCTCAAAGGGGGGAATGGGGCTCAATGGGGCTCAGTGGGGCTCAGTGGGGGCCACGGGCTCACCTCGATGTTGATGAAGATGCTCTCCAGGTCCTGGGGCTGCAGGAAGTGCCGCAGCGGCCGCAGGAAGTGCTGGGGGGGGGCACTGGGGTCACTGGGAGCACTGGGGGGACCTGCCCAGGGCCCCGGCCCCTGCACCTCCAGCCCCCAGGGTCCTCAATGGCCCCCACGGCCCCCATGGCCCCCACGCCCCACCACATTCCCATGTGCCCTCGGGTCCCCAAGGTCCACCAGATTGCCCATATCCAACCATATCCAACCATATCCCATACCCCATATCCCATACCCCATATCCCCATATCCCATACCCCATATCCCATATCCCATATCCCCATATCCCATATCCCATATCCCATATCCAATACCCCCATATCCCCATATCCCATATCCCATATCCCATATCCCCATATCCCCATACCCCATATCCCATACCCCATATCCCATATCCCATATCCCATACCCCATACCCCATATCCCATATCCCATATCCCATATCCCCATATCCCATACCCCATATCCCATACCCCATACCCCATATCCCATACCCCATACCCCATACCCCATATCCCATATCCCATATCCCATATCCCATACCCCATATCCCATACCCCATATCCCATATCCCATACCCCATACCCCATATCCCATACCCCATATCCCATACCCCATACCCCATATCCCCATACCCCATACCCCATATCCCATATCCCATACCCCCATACCCCATACCCCCTACCCCCCCACCCCACTACCCCCATCCCTTTACCCCACCTGGCAGATCGCCTCCAGGGTCTCCGTGTACCTCTCCTCCGTCAGCCTCAGCTCCTGGAGGCAGCAGAGCCTCCGGTCCACCTCCACCTTCTGCACACAGCGGGACCCCCATTGAACCCAATGCTTGGGGGTGTCCCCCCCCCCCCATGCCCTGGGCTCCCCCGTCGGGCCCCACCGTGGCGGGGGGGGGCTCCGCTCGCATCAGGTCCTCGTAGACGTCGTCGCCGTCGTCGCCCTCGGCCTCCACGCAGTCGTAGAGGTCATCGTCCTCCTCCGCCGTGTCGCTGCCGGGGGGGCAAGTGACCCCCCCGTACCCCTTCACCCCTTAGGTACCCCCAATGACCCCCTTTACCCCTTAAATACCCCCAATATCCCCTTTACCCATTAAATACCCCCAATACCCCCCAATATCCCCTTTACCCCTTAAATACCCCCAATACCCCCCAATATCCCCTTTACCCCTTAAATACCCCCAATACCCCCCAATACCCCTTTACCCCTTAAATACCCCCAATGACCCCCCGTACCCCCTTTACCCCTTAAATACCCCCAATACCCCCTTTACCCCTTAAATACCCCCAATGACCCCCCGTACCCCATTTACCCCTTAAATACCCCCAATACCCCCCCAATACCCCCTTTACCCCTTAAATACCCCCAATGACCCCCCGTACCCCATTTACCCCTTAAATGCCCCCCATACCCCCTTTACCCCTTAAATACCCCCAATGACCCCCCTTTACCCCTTAAATACCCGCAATGACCCCATTTACCCCTTAAATACCCGCAATGACCCCATTTACCCCTTAAATACCCCCAATGACCCCCCGTTCCCCATTTACCCCTTAAATACCCCCCATAACCCCTTTACCCCTTAAATACCCCCAATGACCCCCCGTTCCCTATTTGCCCCTTAAATACCCTCAATACCCCCTTTACCCCTTAAATACCCCCAATGACCCCCCGTTCCCCATTTGCCCCTTAAATACCCCCAATACCCCATTTACCCCTTAAATTCCCCCAATACCCCCCTAATACCCCCTTTACCCCTTAAATACCCCCTAATACCCTTTTATCCCTTAAATAGCCTCTAAATACCCCCTTTACCCCTTAAATACCCCCTAATACCCCTTTACCCCTTAAATAACCCCTAACACCCCCTTTACCCCTTAAATACCCCCCAATTACCCCATTGCCCCCATTGCCCCCATTGTCCCCATTGCCCCCATTGCCCCCATTGCCCCCATTGACCCCATTGCCCCCATTGCCCTCATTGCTCCCATTGCCCCCATTGACCCCAATGTCTCCATTGCCCCCATTGCCCCCATTGTCCCCATTACCCCCATTGCTCCCATTGCCCCCATTGCCCCCATTGCCCCCATTGCTCCCATTGCCTCCATTGACCCCATTGTCCCCACTCACTCAATGAGGTCAGAGAGGCCGCTGTAGATGTCCTCGTCCCCAACACAGTCACCGGTGGGGAAGGGCCTGTGGGAGGGACACATACATCCTGGGTGATGGATCCATCGGGAACCAGGACCTGGATCCATCAGGAACAAGGGACCCAGAGGATGGAGAAATTGAGAACAAGGATCCGGATGAAAGTTCCATCAGGAAGCAGGACCCTGATGATGGATCCATTGGGAACCAGGACCTGGATCCATCACGAACCAGGACCTGGGTGATGGATCCATTGGGAAGCAGGACCCTGATGATGGATCCATTGGGAACCAGGACCTGGATCCATCACGAACCAGGACCTGGGTGATGGATCCATCGGGAAGCAGGACCCTGATGATGGATCCATTGGGAACCAGGACCCTGATGATGGATCCATCAGGAAGCAGGACCCTGATGATGGATCCATTGGGAACCAGAACTTGGATCCATCAGGAAGCAGGACCTGGATGATGGATCCATCAGGAACCAGGACCTGGATCCATCAGGAATGAGGGACCCAGATGATGGATCCATTGGGAGCCAGTAACCCGGACAATGAATCCATTGGGAATGCCCCCCCCCCCCCAGCTCCTCCCCACTCACATGAGCCCTTTGCTCTGGGCGATGGGGGTCCAGGAGAGCGTCGAGAGGGTCTCAATGACCTGGGGACATGGAGGAGCCATTGGAGCCAGGGGGAGGACGACCCCCGGCTCCCCCCCGGCTCTGCCCCACACGTGTGGGTCCCACCTTGCCGAAGTCGCGGACGTCGAAGAGGTCGAAGGCGCCGAAGAGCCGGTGCTTCGGGAGCCCGAACTTGTCAGCACAGGCGGTCAGGAAGGTGCGGATGTTCCTCAGGCACAGGAACTGTGGTGGCACCGGCACCATCAGCACCCGGTGGCTCCCCCATTGGCAGCCCCATTGTCAGCACCATCAGCCCCATCAGCTCCATCAGCACCATCAGCTCCATCAACACCATCAGCATCATCAGCACCATCAACACCATCAGCATCATCAGCACCATCAGCACCATCAACACCATCAGCTCAACATCAGCTCCATCAGCTCCATCAGCTCCATCAGCACCATCAGCACCATCAGCACCATCAACACCATCAGCTCCATCAGCACCATCAGCTCCATCAGCACCATCAGCACCACCAGCTCCATCAACACCATCAGCACCATCAACACCATCAGCATCATCAGCACCATCAACACCATCAGCTCAACATCAGCACTATCAGCACCATCAGCACCATCAACACCATCAGCTCAACATCAGCACTATCAGCTCCATCAGCTCCATCAACACCATCAGCTCCATCAGCTCCATGAGCACCATCAGCACCATCAACACCATCAGCATCATCAGCACCATCAACACCATCAGCTCAACATCAGCACTATCAGCACCATCAGCACCATCAACACCATCAGCTCAACATCAGCACTATCAGCTCCATCAGCTCCATCAACACCATCAGCTCCATCAGCTCCATCAGCACCATCAGCTCCATCAGCACCATCAGCTCCATCAACACCATCAGCACCATCAGCACCATCAACACCATCAGTGCCATCAGCGCCATCAGCTCCATCAGCTCCATCAGCTCCATCAGCACCATCAACACCATCAGCTCCATCAGCACCATCAGCACCATCAGCTCCATCAACACCATCAGCACCATCAGCACCATCAGCACCATCAGCACCATCAGCTCCATCAGCACCACCAACACCATCAGCTCCATCAGCACCATCAGCACCATCAGCACCATCAGCTCCATCAACACCATCAGCTCCATCAACACCATCAGCTCCATCAGCTCCATCAACACCATCAGCTCCATCAGCACCATCAGCTCCATCAGCTCCATCAGCTCCATCAACACCATCAGCTCCATCAGCTCCATCAACACCATCAGCTCCATCAGCACCATCAGCACCATCAACACCATCAGCACCATCAGCACCATCAGCACCATCAACACCATCAGCACCATCAGCACCATCAGCTCCATCATCATTATCACCACCTCCATCATCATCACACCCACTGCCACCATCACCACCATCATCCTTGTCATCATCGCCATCAACTCCATTGCCACCATCATCATCATCATCCCCATCAGCACCATCGGCACCAGCACCACCTCCATCATCATCATCATCCTCCCCATCATCCCCATGTTCTCCTTCCATTGTCATCACCATCAACCCTATTGTCACCGTCATCATCATCCCCATTGGCACCAGCGTCACCTTCCTCATCATCACCCATCATCATCCTCATCACCATCATCATCATCCCCACTGTCAACAGCATTGGCCACTGGTTCCATCACCATTATCCACATGTTCTCCATCCATCATCACCACCATCAAGTCTGTTGTCACCATCATCACCTCCGTCATCATCGCCCCATCATCACCATCATCATCACCACCTCCACTGTCAACAGCATTGTCCACTGGTACCACCACCATTACCCCACCTTTTCTACCCATCATCATCATCATCTTCACCCACCATCAACCCCGTTGTCAACACCATCACCTCCATCATCATCACCATCATCATCACCCCCTTCACTGTCAACAGCAACTTCCACTGGTACCAGCACCATTACCCCATGTTCTCTACCCACCATCATCATCATCATCTTCATCCACCATCACCCCCTTTGTCACCATCATCATCCCCATTGACTCCAGCATCACGTCCATCATCATCACCCATCACCACCATCACCTCCATCGTCATCACCCATCACCACCACCACCGCCCTCCTCATCCCCATCACCCCATTACCATCACCCTCATTCACACCAGTGTCACCACCACCCCATACCCCACCCTGGTGTAATTCCCCCCCCCCCCCAAGATACCCCCCCCCCGGGGGCAATTCCCCCCCCTTTGGTCTCACCTGGGACATCTGGGGCCTGGGGCAGATGTCGCGGGGGGGCACAGCCTGGGGCAGGAGGGCATTGAGGAGGTGACAGAGCAAGACCCCATCCCTCAGGGCCTGGGCCAGGTCCCAGACCTGCCCCACGGCGCTGCTGGCCCGGTGCCCCCCCGGCAGCACCCGCGCGGCCACCAGCCACTGGGCACACTGGCGCCAGGTCTCCATTGGATGGAGAGGTGATGGGTGCTGGTTGGGTGTCAATGGAGATGGGTCCTGTGGGGTGTCAATGGAGATGGGTCCTGGTTGGGTGCGAATAGAGATGGGTCCTCTAGGGTGTCAATGGAGATGGGTCCTGGTTGGGTGTGAATAGAGATGGGTGCTGGTAGGGTGTCAATGGAGATGGGTCCTGTAGGGTGTCAATGGAGATGGGTCCTGGTTGGGTGCGAATAGAGATGGGTCCTGTAGGGTGTCAATGGAGATGGGTGCTGGCTGGGTGTCAATGGTGATGGGTCCTGGTTGGGTGCGAATAGAGATGGGTCCTGGTTGGATGTCAGTGGAGATGGGTCCAGTAGGGTGTCAATGGAGATGGGTCCAGTAGGGTGTTAATGGAGATGGGTCCAGTAGGGTGTTAATGGAGATGGGTCCAGTAGGGTGTTAATGGAGATGGGTCCTGGTTGGTGTGAACAGAGATGGGTCCTGGTTGGGTGTCAATGGAGATGGGTGCTGTAGGGTGTCAATGGTGATGGGTCCTGGTTGGCTGTGAATAGAGATGGGTCCTGGTTGGGTGTCAATGGAGATGGGTCCAGTAGGGTGTCAATGGTGATGGGTCCAGTAGGGTGTCAATGGTGATGGGTCCAGTAGGGTGTCAATGGAGATGGGTCCAGTAGGGTGTCAATGGTGATGGGTCCAGTAGGGTGTCAGTGGAGATGGGTCCAGTAGGGTATCAGTGGAGATGGGTGCTGTAGGGTGTCAATGGTGATGGGTCCAGTAGGGTATCAGTGGAGATGGGTGCTGTAGGGTGTCAATGGTGATGGGTCCAGTAGGGTATCAGTGGAGATGGGTGCTGGTTGGGTGTCAATGGAGATGGGTCCTGTGGGGTGTCAACGGAGACGGGATCCTGACGGGACCACTTCCAGCGATGGAGATGAGTCCTCAGGAGGCTCCTACAGCAAGGGGGGGTCCTTCCCCTCCAGGAGCCCCAGGAGCTGGTGGCGATGGGGCCACCACCACCACCGCCGGCTCCTTCCCTCCTCCCGGAGAAGTCCTTGTCCCGATGGTGTCCGGGGGGGTCCGTGGGCCCTGGGCCCCCCCCCCAGTGCAGGCGGCCGCGCTGTGGGGCCCGGGTGGGACCTGCGGAAGCTGCGGGTGCTGCGCCTGCGCCCCACGGCGCCGCGGGGGTCAATGGGAACCCGGATGCTGGGCCCTTCCTGCTCCGGCTGCCGGGGAGGAGCTGGAGACCACAGAGGGGCCCCTGCGGTCCTGGGGGGTGGGGGGGGAATGGGGCGCCCATGGGGGGACCTGGGGGATAGGAGCCATGGAGGGGCAGGGGGACGTGGGTATGGGCACCCAATGGGACCAGCATCTGGGCCCATGAGGGACCCAATGGGAGCCATGGGACCAGCATCTGGGTCCATGAGGGACCCAATGGGAGCTATGGGACCAGCATCTGGGTCCATGAGGGGCCCAATGGGACCCATAGGACCAGCATCTGGGTCCATGAGGGGCCCAATGGGAGCCATGGGACCAGCATCTGGGTCCATGAGGGACCCAATGGGACCCATAGGACCAGCATCTGGGTCCATGAGGGGCCCAATGGGCCCCATAGGGCCAGCATCTGGGTCCATGAGGGGCCCAATGGGGCCCATAGGACCAGCATCTGGGTCCATGAGGGGCCCAATGGGTCCATGAGGGATGGAGGCACCTGAGACCAGTTGGGGATCGTATTGGGGGGACAGCCCCATATCCAGGCCTTGCCCAGGGTCCTGGTCCAGGGGGGCCCCCCAGATACTTTCTTCCTCCCCCCCCCATTGTCCCTGATTGTCCCCCATTGTCCCCCATTGGCCTCATTGCCCCCATTACCCCCATTGCCCCCATTACCCCATTGCCCTCCATTACCCCAGTACCCTTGTTGACCCCCATTGCCCCCATTACCCCAGTACCCCTCATTGACCCCCATTACCCCCATTGACCCCCGTTACCCCATTGACCCCCATTACCCTCATTGCCCTCATTGCCCCCATTGCCTCATTGCCCCCATTGCCCTCATTACCCTCATTACCCCCATTGGCCCCCACTGCCCCATTGCCCCCATTGCCCCATTGCCCCTCATTGCCCCATTACCCCCATTGGCCCCCACTGCCCCATTGCCCCCATTGCCCCATTGCCCTCATTACCCTCATTACCCCCATTGGCCCCCACTGCCCCATTGCCCCCATTGCCCCATTGCCCCCCATTGCCCCATTACCCCCATTGGCTCCCACTGCCCCATTGCCCCCATTGCCCCCCATTACCCCCATTGCCCCCATATGCCCCCGCTGCCCCATCCCTCCCCCATTGTCCCTCCTCCGATGTCGCAACCGGTGGCCCCTCGCCAGCTCCTTCCCCGAAATGAGGAAGCACCCGGGAAGCCCCTCCCCCCCCCGGGGCCACCCCAACCCCCACCCAAGGGACCCCCCCTTGGTAGGTCCCGACCCCCCCCCCCCCATGATTGGTCCATTCGGGGGGGGGAGGGGGGCACAGAGAACACACCCCCCCCCCCCACCTTGGTGGCCCCATGGGTGTCCGGTCGGACCCATAGACCCGGTTCCCCCCCCCCCCCCCGTGGTGTTGGGTGGCCCCATGGGTGCTGGTTACCCATTAACCCCCGGGTGCTGCTATAAAGGGAGCCCCCCGGCTCCACCATTGCCCTCCCCTGCAGCCATGGGGGCCCCGGCGCTGCCCATGGGGCTGCTGCTGCTGCTGCTGCGCGCGGCCTCCAGCCAGGCCCAGATGTGAGTGATGGGACCCCCCCCCCCATGGACCCCCCCGTTAGAACCCCTCTTCTGGGACCCCCCCCATTGGAACCCCTCTTTTGGACCCCCCATGGACCCCCCCTATGGACCCCCCCATTGGAACCCCTCTTTTGGACCCCCCCCATGGGACCCCCCCATTGGAACCCCTCTTTTGGACCCCCCCATGGGACCCCCCCCCCCATTGGAACCCCTCTTCTAGGCCCCCCCATAGACCCCCCCTATGGACCCCCCCATTGGAACCCCTCTTTTGGACCCCCCCATGGACACCCCCCCCATTGGAACCCCTCTTCTAGGTCCCCCTATGGACCCCCCCATGGACCCCCCATTGAAACCCCTCTTCTGCCCCCCCCCCTTGGAACCCCTCTTCTAGGTCCCCCTATGGACCCCCCCATGGACCCCCCATTGGAACCCCTCTTCTGCCCCCCCCCCTTGGAACCCCTCTTCTAGGCCCCCCAATGGGAACCCCCTATGGACCCCCCCATGGACCCCCCCCGCCATGGATCCCCCCATTGGAATACCTCTTCTGGCCCCCGCCATTGGAACTCCTCTTTTGGACTCCCCCATGGACACCCCCCCATAGGAGCCCCTCTTCCCCCCCCCCCCATTGGAACCCTTCTTTTGGACCCCCCCATGGGATCCCCCCCCCCCATTGCAACCCCTCTTATAGGCCCCCCCATGGACCCCCCCTATGGATCCCCCATTGGAATCCCACTTTTGGACTCCTCCATGCCCCCCCCCCCCATTGGAACCCCTCTTATAGGCCCCCCAATGGGAACCCCCTATGGACCCCCCAATGGACCCCCCCATGGACGCCCCCATTGGAACCCTTCTTTTGGACCCCCCCATGGACACCCCCCCATTGGAACCCCTCTTCTAGGTCCCCCTATGGACCCCCCATGGACCCCCCATTGAAACCCCTCTTCTGGACCCCCCCCCATCGGAATCCCTCTTCTGCCCCCCCCCCTTGGAACCCCTCTTCTAGGCCCCCCAATGGGAACCCCCTATGGACCCCCCAATGGACCCCCCCATGGGACCCCCCCATTGGAACCCCTCTTCTGGCCCCTCCATGTGACCCCCCCATGGACCCCCCCATTGACCCCCCTATTGGAGTCCCTCATCTGAGACCCCCCCCCATGGGACACCCCCAGGGGCCCCCCCATGTGCTCATGGGACCCCCCCCCACATTAACCCCCCCATATCCCCATTGAGCCCAGAACTGGGACCCCCCCCCCCCTCGCATTGGGACCCCCCCATCCAGGGACCCCCAAGCTACTGGGACCCCCCTGACCTGGTCCCCCCTCCATAGATGGGAGCCCCCTTTCCAGGGTGGGAGCTGGAGAGCAATGGGGTGCAATGGGGGGCAATGGGGGGCAATGGGGGGCAATAGTGGTGCAATGGGGTGCAATGGGGTGTAACAGGGGGCAGTGGGGTGCAATGGGGGGCAATGGGGAGCAATGGGGGGCAACGGGGTGCAATGCAGGTGCAATAGGGGGCAATGGGGAGCAATGGGAGGCAATAGGGGTGCAATGGGGGGCAATGGGGGGCAATGGGGAGCAATGGGGGGCAATAGGGGTGCAATGGGGGGCAATGGGAGGGCAATGGGGGGGCAACGGGGTGCAATGCAGGTGCAATGGGGGGCAATAGGGATGCAATGGGGTGCAATGGGGAGCAATGGGGGGCAATAGGGGTGCAATGGGAGGGCAATGGGAGGGCAATGGGGAGCAACGGGGTGCAATGCAGGTGCAATGGGGGGCAATAGGGGTGCAATGGGGGGCAATGGGGTGCAATGGGAGCAATAGGGGTGCAAGGGGGTGCAATGGGGGCAATGGGGTGCAATGGGGGGCAATAGGGGGGCAATGGGGAGCAATGGGGTGCAATGGGGGTCAATAGGGGTGCAATGGGGTGCAATGGAGGGCAATAGGGGTGCAATGGGGAGCAATGGGGGGCAATAGGGGTGCAATGGGGTGCAATGGGGGGCAATGGGGTGCAATGGGAGGCAATGGGGGGCAATGGGGGGTTTGGGGTTGCTTTAGTCCTATGGGGCAGACTGCGGGCTGAGTTATGGGCCCCTCCCCCCCCATGGGACACCCCCCAGGATCCTCCGTGCGCTCCTGGGACCACCCCCCCACATTGGACTATGAGGTCCTCAGGGTGCTATGGGGACAGACTGGGGGCTATGGGGGCTATGGGGTCTAATTGGGGCTCCCTGGGGTGCCATTGGGGGCCCAGGGCTCTATGGGGTCAGGTTGGGGGTCCCTGGGTGCCATTGGGTCCCCAGGGCTCTATGGGGTCAGGTTGGGGGTCCCTGGGTGCCATTGGGTCCCCCGGGCTCTATGGGGTCAGGTTGGGGGTCCCTGGGTGCCATTGGGGGCCCAGGGCTCTATGGGGTCAGGTTGGGGGTCCCTGGGGTTCCATTGGGTCCCCCAGGCTCTATGGGGTCAGGTTGGGGGTCCTTGGGTGCCATTGGGTCCCCAGGGCTCTATGGGGTCAGGTTGGGGGTCCCTGGGGTGCCATTGGGTCCCCAGGGCTCTATGGGGTCAGGTTGGGGGTCCCTGGGGTGCCATTGGGTCCCCAGGGCTCTATGGGGTCAGGTTGGGGGTCCCTGGGGTGCCATTGGGTCCCCAGGGCTCTATGGGGTCAGGTTGGGGGTCCCTGGGTGCCATTGGGTCCCCAGGGCTCTATGGGGTCAGGTTGGGGGTCCCTGGGTGCCATTGGGGGCCCAGGGCTCTATGGGGTCAGGTTGGGGGTCCCTGGGTGCCATTGGGTCTCCAGGGCTCTATGGGGTCAGGTTGGGGGTCCCTGGGGTGCCATTGGGTCCCCAGGGCTCTATGGGGTCAGGTTGGGGGTCCCTGGGTGCCATTGGGTCCCCAGGGCTCTATGGGGCACTGTAACCCCCCCATGGTGCCCGGTGCCCCCAGGGTGACGATGGTGACCCCGGCGGTGCTGAGGCTGGAGGTGGAGGAGCGAGTGGTGCTGGAGGCCCCCGGCTTGTCCTCTGCGGCCGAGGCCACCGTCCTGGTGCAGGACTTCCCCCACAAGCGCCACGTGCTCCATCAGGCCCGTGTGGGGCTGAGCCCCAATGGGGGCATGATGGCCAACACCACCATCAAGGTGGGTCAGCACCCCTGGGGCGACTGCCCCCTTCCAGCCCCGAGCTCAACCCTATACGAGACAGTGGAGAATCTCCATTGGGGTTATATGGGGCAGGATGGTCACTGTGGGGTCCTTGGGGTTGGTTGGCCCTATGGGACAGGGACAGTGAGGTCCTTAGTGACGGTCGCCTATAGATGACCTGCTGCAAGCTCAACCCCGTACATGACAGTGGAGAATCTCCATGGGGTCATATGGGGCAGGATGGTCACTATGTGGTCCTTGGGGTTGGTTGGCCCTATGGGACAGGGACTGGGAGGGCTTTGGTGATGGTCACCTATAACTTGCCCCAGGCTCAACCCTCTACAAGACAGTGGAGAATCTCTATGGGGTTGTATGGGGCAGGTTATATGGGGTCTTTGGGGATGGCTGGTTCTATGGGACAGGGACAGTGGGGGCCTTGCTGATGGTCACCCTATGACCAGGGGATGGTGACGCTTGGGGTGGTCACCTATAGACGACCTGCTCCAAGCACAACCTTATATAAGACAGTGGAGAATCCCCATGGGGCTATATAGGGCAGGTTATATGAGGCCTTTGGGGATGGCTGGCCCTATGGGACAGGGACAGTGAGGGCCTTGGTGATGCTTACCATGGGATGGTCACACTTGGGATGGTCACCTATAGATGACTTGCCCCAGGCTCAACCCTACACAAGACAGCGGAGAATCTCAATGGGGTTATATGGGGCAGGTTATATGAGGTCTTTGGGGATGGTTGGCCCTATGGGACAGGGAAGGCCTTGGTGACGGTCACCTATAGATGACCTGCTCCAAGCTCAACCCCATACAAAACAGTGGAGAATCTCCCTGGGGTTATATGGGGCAGAATGGTCACCATGGGGTCTTTGGGGTTGGTTGGCCCTATGGGACAGGAACCATGAGGGCCCTGGTGACGGTCACCCTATGACCAGGGGATGGTGATTCTTGGGGGGGGGGTCACCCCCAGCTCCCTGATGACGAAGACCTTGGTCTTGATGAAGACCTCGGCGTCCTCGGCCCCGTCCCCCCTGCCCTGGTGCCCTCATCCCCACGGTGCCTCTGCTGTCCCCCCAGGTGTCGGCTAAGGCCCTGCCCCAGTCCGCCGAGAAGTGGTTCGTGTCGGTGACGGCGCGGGTGGCCCAGGTCACCCTGGAGAAGGTGCTGCTGGTGGCCCTGCGGAGCGGGCACATCTTCCTGCAGACCGACAAGCCCATCTACACCCCGGGCTCCACCGGTGCGTCCGGCCCCCGCGGCGCTGGGCGTCACCGCGGCCTCTTGGGGGCGGGTGGCTCCTTGGGGCCTTGGGGGGCGTCTTGGGTTGTGTTGGGTTCCTTCCATGGCACCTCTTGGGGTCTTGGGGGCGTCTTGGGGTGTTGGGTTCCTTCCATGGCACCTCTTGGGGTCTTGGTGGTATCTTGGGGTGTTGGGTTCCTTCCATGGCACCTCTTGGGGTCTTGGTGGCATCTTGGGGTGTTGGATCCCCCCCATGGCACCTCTTGGGGTCTTGGTGGTATCTTGGGGTGTTGGGTTCCTTCCATGGCATCTCTTGGGGTCTTGGTGGCATCTTGGGGTGTTGGGTTCCTTCCATGGCACCTCTTGGGGGCATCTTGGGGTGTTGGGTTCCTTCCATGGCACATTGGGGTCTTGGTGGTATCTTGGGGTGTTGGGTTCCTTCCATGGCACCTCTTGGGGTCTTGGTGGTATCTTGGGGTGTTGGGTTCCTTCCATGGCACCTCTTGGGGTCTTGGGGGCGTCTTGGGGTGTTGGGTTCCTTCCATGGCATCTCTTGGGGTCTTGGTGGCATCTTGGGGTGTTGGGTTCCTTCCATGGCACCTCTTGGGGGCATCTTGGGGTGTTGGGTTCCTTCCATGGCACATTGGGGTCTTGGTGGTATCTTGGGGTGTTGGGTTCCTTCCATGGCATCTCTTGGGGTCTTGGTGGTATCTTGGGGTGTTGGGTTCCTTCCATGGCACATTGGGGTCTTGGTGGTATCTTGGGGTGTTGGGTTCCTTCCATGGCACCTCTTGGGGGCATCTTGGGGTGTTGGGTTCCTTCCATGGCACATTGGGGTCTTGGTGGTATCTTGGGGTGTTGGGTTCCTTCCATGGCATCTCTTGGGGTCTTGGGGGCGTCTTGGGGTGTTGGGTTCCTTCCATGGCACCTCTTGGGGTCTTGGTGGTATCTTGGGGTGTTGGGTTCCTTCCATGGCACATTGGGGTCTTGGGGGCGTCTTGGGGATTTGGTGGCATCTTGGGGTGTTGGATCCCCCCCCCATGGCACCTCTTGGGGTGTTGGTAGCATCTTAGGGTGTTGGGTTCCCTCTATGGGGTCAATGAGGTGCTGGTGTGACCTTGGGCTGTTGGATCTCCCCAATGGCACCTCTTGGGGTGTTGGTGGCATCTTCGGGTGCTTGTGGTACCTTGGAGTGTTGGATCCCCCCCATGGCACATTAGGGTTTTGGTGGCATCTTGGGGTATTGGATCCCCCCCATGGTACCTCTTGGGGTGTTGATGGCATCTTGGGGTGTTGGTAGCATCTTAGGTGTTGGGTTCCCTCTATGGGGTCCATGGGGTGCTGGTGTGTCCTTGGGCTGTTGGATCGCCCCTATGGCACCTCTTGGGGTGTTGATGGCATCTTGGGGTGTTGGTAGCATCTTGGGGTGTTGGGTTCCCTCTATGGGGCCCATGGGGTGCTGGTGTGTCCTTGGGCTGTTGGATCCCCCATTGGGCACCTCTTGGGGCCCTGGTGGCACCCTGGGGTGCTGGTGCGCCCTCACCGTGGTCCGTGCCCCGTTTCTGGATGTCCCCACATCCCCCCTGTCACTCGCATCCCCTCCCAGTGCTCTGTCGCCTCTTCGCTCTGGACCACCTCATGCAGCCGGTGTCCAAGACGGTGATCGTGGAGGTCAAGGTGGGTCAGAGGGCCACGGGACGGGGCCACAGGGCCACGGGGACACCGATGCCACCATCCCCGTGTCCTTCAGACGCCCGACAACATCATCATCAAGCAAGTGCCCGTGTCCTCGCCCATGAAGACCGGCATCTTCTCCCTCAACCACAACCTGCCCGAGGTGGTCAGGTCGGTGCCAGCTCCAAGGGTGACCTGGGGACATCCACGGCCATGGGCTTGTCCCCTCAACCCTGTCCCCCTCCTGCAGCCTGGGGACATGGACGATAATGGCCAAATTCGAAGACTCGCCGGAACAGGTCTTCAGCAGCCAGTTTGAGGTCAAGGAGTACGGTAAGGGGGGGGGGTCCTCAGTGGGGAGGGTCCCTTCTCCTGCATCGCTGGTCCATTGGGTGTCCCCCCCACCATAGTGCTGCCGAGCTTCGAGGTGGTGCTGGAGCCGGAGAAGAGGTTCCTCTACATTGACCAGAAGGAGGACTTCCGAGTGTCCATCACAGCCAGGTGGGATGGGGACCCCAAAGCTGCTCAGTTTAGGGGTCAAAACCACTCATGGGTGATGGGGTCACCATGGGGTGACAAAGTCCCCAAGGATGGGCCAAAGGTGGCAGGTTTGAGGTGATGGGGATGTGGGGAAATGAGGTGATGGGGACACGGGTGGTGGTGATGGAGGACATGGGGTGATGGGGACATGGGTGATGGTGATGGAGGACATGGGGTGATGGGGACAGGGGTAATGGTGATGGAGGACATGGGGTGATGGGGACACGGGGTGATGGTGATGGAGGACATGGGGTGATGGGGACATGGGGTGATGGTGATGGAGGACATGGCGTGATGGGGACATGGGGTGATGGTGATGGAGGACATGGGTGATGGTGATGGAGGACATGGGGTGATGGGGACAGGGGTGATGGTGATGGAGGACATGGGGTGATGGGGACAGGGGTGATGGTGATGGAGGTGGCAGGAGGACACGGGTGTATGAAGACATGGGGCAGTGGGTGACAGGGTGGCACGGGGGGACACCAGGTGGGTGCTGTGGGGACAGGGGCTGATGGCGACAATGGTGGCTTGTCCACAGGTACCTCTACGGGAAGCGTGTGCAGGGCTCGGCCTTCGTCCTCTTTGGTGTCACGGTGGACGACGAGAAGAAGAGCATCCCCCAGTCCCTGCGCCGCGTGCAGGTGACCCCAGCCTTGTCCCCGTCCCCATCCCTTGCCCCCGCTCCAGCGCCCTGCTGGGCTCTGCCTCCTCCAGCCCTGTCCCCGTCCCCGTCGCCATGGCTGTCCCTGTGCCACCGTCTCCGCGCTGCAGGTGATGGACGGGGATGGAGAGGCCGCGCTGTCCATGGCCACCCTGCGGGAGAGGTTCCCCAACCCTGCGGAGCTGGTGGGGCATTCCCTCTACGTGTCCGTCACCGTGCTCACAGAGTCAGGTCTGCGGGGGGGCGTGGGAGGGGATGGGGCAGTGAGGATGGGGAGAGATGGGGATGGGGATGGTGAAGATGAGATGTGGGGCTGGGGCAGTGAGGATGGGGAGAGGTGGGGATGATGATGGTGAGGATGGGGAGAGGTGGGGATGGGGATGGTGAGGGTGGGGAGAGGTGGGGCTGGGGCAGTGAGGATGGGAAGAGGTGGGGATGAGAAGGGTGAGGATGGGAGAGGTGGGGCTGGGAGAGGTGGGGATGGGGCGAGGTGGGGATGGGGCAGTGAGGATGGGGAGAGGTGGGGCTGGGGCAGTGAGGATGGGGAGAGGTGGGGATGAGAAGGGTGAGGATGGGAGAGGTGGGGCTGGGAGAGGTGGGGATGGGGCGAGGTGGGGATGGGGAGAGGTGGGGATGGGGCAGTGAGGATGGGAGAGGTGGGGATGGGGATGGTGAAGATGAGATGTGGGGCTGGAGCAGTGAGGATGGTGGGAGGTGGGGCTGGGGACAATGGGGTCATGGTCCTGCAGGCAGTGACATGGTGGAGGCCCAGCGCAGCGGAATCCGCATCGTGACGTCCCCCTACACCATCCACTTCACCCGCACCCCACAGTACTTCAAGCCAGGGATGCCCTTCGACCTGACGGTAACAGCATCTGGGGACAGTGGTGGCACCGGTCCAGGACCCCCATGGTGCCAGGGTCCCCCACATCAGGACCATGCCCCACCATGGCCCCACCACAGTGGCACAGCCTTGGGGCCCAGGGCCTGTCCCCACGTTACACCACGGTGTCACCGTCCCCGTGTCACCCCGCTGGCACCCGGTGACGCGTCCCTCCTGGTGATGCCCCCGTGTCCCCATGCAGGTCTATGTCACCAACCCGGACGCGTCCCCGGCTGCCCGGGTCACCGTCAAGGCTGATGGCTTCCAGGGTGTGGTGTCCACGCAGCGCGATGGCACAGCCAAGCTGGTCCTCAACATGCCGACCAACAAGGACACCGTCCCCATCACTGTGAGTGGGGAGAGGAACCAGGGTGCCCTTGGAACTGGTGGATGGAGGGAGGTGGTGCTGGCGTGGATGAGACGTCCAAGGTGACCAAGGACCGTGGTCACCATTGACCAAGGGCCAGGGTAACAGGAAGGGGACCAGGATGGCCTCTTAGGAGGACACCTCATGTTGGTGGACCACCATGGCCACCACTGACCAAGGAGCACGATGGCCGTTGTCAAGGGGACAATGGTGGCCAACACCATTGGGTTGACCAAGCCATTGAGGGTCAAGGACCAAGGGATGTCCATTGTCATGGAGACCGGCAAAGATGTCCATAGTGGGCTGCAGCCAGGGTCAGTCTGGTTGAACACTGCCAGGGATGGGGCATCCAAACCATCTCCATCCAACCCGTCCCAGTGTCCCAGCATCCTTCTTCCTTATCTCCAAGCCGAACTTCCCTGTTCCAGCTGGAACCCATCACCCCGTGTCCCATCCCTGAGGAAGGTCCCTCCTCATGTTGAGGACACCAGAGCCGGGTGCAGCACCCAAGTGGGGCCTCACCAGGCAGAGCAGAGGGGCAGGATCCCCTCCTTGGACCTGCTCAGGCTGCCCCATCCAACCCGTGCCTCCCTTGGGATCATCCCAACCCACGCGCCAGGACCTTGCCCTCGGTCCCATTGCTCTCCATGAGGTTCCCCCCTCCCCAGGTCCCCCTGGACCCCATCGCTCCCCTCCAGCTCGGTGCCACCACAACCGCGCTGGGATCTCCCCCCATTGCCCCCCCTCTCCATCGCTGACCAAGGGCCCGCCGCGTCCCTGCAGGTGCGGACGGCGGAGCCGGAGCTGCCTGGGCCGCGCCAGGCCTCGCGGCAGATGGTGGCCGAAGCCTATCGCAGCCAAGGAGCATCCGGGAACTTCCTGCACTTGGCCGTGGGGGCCACGGAGCTGCAGCTCGGGGAGAACCTGGCCGTCAACTTCCACCTCAAGACCAACAGCAACAACGTCCGGGACTCGGTGCCCTACTTCACCTACTTGGTGAGCCACGGCCACCGACCCAACCCCAGCGTCCCAGTGCCACCAACCCAACACCGGTGTGCCGGTGCCACCAACCCCAGTGTCCCACCACCAACAACACAACACTGGTGTCCCAGTGCCACCAACCCCAGTGTTTAGATGCCATCAACCCAACCCCAGTGTCCCACTACCAGCAACTCAACACCAGTGTCCAGAACCCACCAACCCAACCCCAGTGTCCCAGGGCCACCAACCCCAGTGTCCCAATGTCACCCACCCAACCCCAGTGTCCCAGGGCCACCAACCCAACCCCAGTGTCCCAGGGCCACCAACCCAGTGTCCCAATGTCACCAACCCAACCCCAGTGTCCCAGGGCCACCAATCCAACCCCAGTGTCCCACTACCAGCAACCCAACCCCAGTGTCCCAGTGCCACCAACCCCAGTGTCCCAATGTCACCAACCCAACCCCAGTGTCCCACCACCACCAACCCAACACTGGTGTCCCAGTGCCACCAACCCCAGTGTCCCAATGTCACCAACCCAACCCCAGTGTCTAGATGCCATCAACCCAACCCCAGTGTCCCAGTGCCACCAACCCCAGTGTCCCCATGTCACCAACCCAACCCCAGTGTCCCAGTGCCACCAACCCCAGTGTCCCCATGTCACCAACCCAACCCCAGTGTCCCAGTGCCACCAACCCCAGTGTCCCCATGTCACCAACCCAACCCCAGTGTCCCAGTGCCACCAACCCAACCTTCCCTTGGCCACCACAGATCATGAGCAAGGGCCACATTGTCCACGTGGGGCGGCAGCGGCACGAGGCCGGCCAGAGCCTGGTGACCATGTCCCTGCCGGTGACCCCCGAGCTCCTCCCGTCCTTCCGCATCGTGGCCTATTACCACGTGCTGCCGGGCGAGATCGTGGCCGACTCCATCTGGGTCGATGTCAAGGACACTTGCATGGGCACCGTGAGTGTGTGCCCAGCGCCCTGGGGGGGCTTTGGTTGGCGCTTGGAGGAGCCTTGAGGTGGTTCTTGAGGGGCTTGGATGGTTCATGATGGGGATCGGGGGGTCCTTGATGGGGATTGGATGAGCCATGGTGAGGATTGGGTGGTTCTTGATGGGGATTGGATGATCCATAGTGAGGATTGGGTGGTTCTTGATGGGGATTGGATGAGCCATGGTGAGGATTGGGTGGTTCTTGATGGGGATTGGATGAGCCATGGTGAGGATTGGGTGGTTCTTGATGGGGATTGGATGAGCCATGGTGAGGATTGGGTGGTTCTTGATGGGGATTGGATGAGCCATGGTGAGGATTGGATGGTTCTTGATGGGGATTGGATGAGCCATGGTGAGGATTGGGTGGTTCTTGATGGGGATTGGATGAGCCATGGTGAGGATTGGATGGTTCTTGATGGGGATTGGGTGATCCATGGTGAGGATTGGGTGGTTCTTGATGGAGATTGGATGATCCATGGTGAGGATTGGGTGGTTCTTGATGGAGATTGGATGAGCCATGGTGAGGATTGGGTGGTCCGTGATTGGAATTGGGTGGTTCTTGAGGGGCTTGGATGGTTCATGATGGGGTTTAGGTAGTCCTTGATGGGGATTGGATGATCCATGGTGAGGATTGGGTGGTTCTTGATGGGGATTGGATGAGCCATGGTGAGGATTGGGTGGCCCTGGAGGGGTTTGGGTGGTCCTTGATGGGGATTAGGTGGTTCTTGATGGGGACTGGATGAGCCATGGTGAGGATCGGGTGGTCCTTGAGGGGTTTGGGTGGTCCATGATTGGAATTGGGTGGTTCTTGAGGGGCTTGGATGGTTCATGATGGGGTTTAGGTGGTCCTTGATGGGGATTGGATGATCCACGGTGAGGATTGGGTGGTCCTTGAGGGGTTTGGATGGTCCATGAAGGGGCTTAGGTGGTCCTTGAGGGCCTTGGGTGGTCTATGATGAGGATTGGGTGGTCCATGATGGGGATTGGGTGGTCTATGATGGGGATTGGGTGGTCCATGATGGGGATTGGGTGCCACTGAGGCGTCTTGGATGGTCCATGTGAGCACTCCATGGTGGGTCTTGGTTGCCCCATTGATGCTCCAGCTCTTCCACAGTGCAATCCCCAACCATCACCTGGAGGACTCCACCACCCCATTGCCTTGGAGTTACCCCCACGGGCACGTCCCGGGGGTGCCATCAAGTGGGTTTTGGGGCACCCCATGGCCAAGACCCTCTCCAAGCCCCATGTCCTCTGCAGCTGGTGGTGAAGGGAGCGACGGAAGCTGACAACCGGGTGCACGAACCGGGGACACCCATGAGGCTCCGCATCGAGGGCGACCACAACGCTTACGTGGGCCTGGTGGCCGTGGACAAGGGCGTCTTCGTCCTCAGCAAGAAGAACAAACTCACCCAGTCCAAGGTGGGTGCCCAGGTCCCCATTCCTGTTATGTGTGTCCCCCCCCCCTCCATGATGGGCTTGGTGGTCAGGGCTGTGCCATGGTGGCCACAGGTTTGGGACACGGTGGAGAAGAGCGACATCGGCTGCACGCCGGGCAGCGGCAGGGACAACGTGGGGGTCTTCGCTGATGCTGGCCTCAGCTTGGTCTCCAACGTGAAGATCTCGACGCCGCAGCGAGGGGGTAGGGATGGGACAAGCTTGGGGGTGACACCTTGGGTGTGGGGAGGTGGCACCCAAAGGATGGGCGCTGTGAGCCAACAGCTTTGGGGTGCGACAATGGAGGCACAGGGTTGGGGATGGGACCTGGCCTGTGTTGGGATTGGGTCCTGACCTGCATTGGGGATGGGTCCTGACCTGTGCTGGGGATGGGTCCTGACCTGTGTCCCCTCTGTCCCCAGAGGTGAAGTGTCCCCAACCTGCACAACGCAAGCGCCGCTCCGTGCAGCTCATTGAGTACAAGGGCACCAAGGGTACGTGGCACTGGGAGTGCCCCATGGCCCCAAGGGGCACCAGGGCCCATGTCCCAGTCAATACCAGTGTCCCATGTCCATCCCATGGCACCTATCCCAGTACCAGTGTCACTTGTCCATCCCATGTCCCAGTCAATACCAGTGTCCTATGTCCATCCCAAGGCACCTATCCCAGTACCAGTGTCCCATGTCCATCCCATGGCACCTATCCCAGTACCAGTGTCACTTGTCGATCCCATGTCCCAGTCAATACCAGTGTCCCATGTCCATCCCACGGCACCTATCCCAGTACCAGTGTCCCTTGTCCATCCCATGTCCCAGTCAATACCAGTGTCCTATGTCCATCCCATGGTACCTATCCCAGTACCAGTGTCCCTTGTCCATCCCATGGCACCTATCCCAGTACCAGTGTCCCATGTCCTTGAAGGACACCACAATATCCCTGGGGATACCACAACATCCCATGTCCCAGTGAACGCCAGTGCCCCATATCCCAAAGGACACCAATGTGTCCCATATCCCAGAGGACACCAATGTGCCCCATATCCCAAAGGACACCAATGTGCCCCATATCCCAGAGGACACCAATGTGTCCCATATCCCAGAGGACACCAATGTGTCCCATATCCCAGAGGACACCAATGTGCCCCATATCCCAAAGGACACCAATGTGCCCCATATCCCAGAGGACACCAATGTGCCCCATATCCCAGAGGACACCAATGTGTCCCATATCCCAAAGGACACCAATGTGCCCCATATCCCAGAGGACACCAATGTGTCCCATATCCCAGAGGACACCAATGTGCCCCATATCCCAGAGGACACCAATGTGTCCCATATCCCAAAGGACACCAATGTGTCCCATATCCCAAAGGACACCAATGTGCCCCATATCCCAGAGGACACCAATGTGCCCCATATCCCAGAGGACACCAATGTGCCCCATATCCCAAAGGACACCAATGTGCCCCATATCCCAGAGGACACCAATGTGTCCCATATCCCAAAGGACACCAATGTGTCCCATATCCCAAAGGACACCAATGTGCCCCATATCCCAGAGGACACCAATGTGTCCCATATCCCAAAGGACACCAATGTGCCCCATATCCCAGAGGACACCAATGTGCCCCATATCCCAGAGGACACCATCGCACCCCATGGCCCTGGTGATGGGCTCTGGGGCCGGGTACCAGTTGGGTCCCTTGGTGCCGGCAGCGGCCGAGTACAAGGACAAGGCCCTGCGCAAGTGCTGTGAGGACGGGATGAAGGAGAACCCCATGGACCACAGCTGCGAGCATCGCTCCACCTACATCCAGGACGGGGACGCTTGCGTCCAGGCCTTCCTCGACTGCTGCACCCACATCAGGACCATCCGCAGCCAGAAGCAGCGCCTGCTCCAGCTCGAGCTGGCCCGAAGCAAGTGATGGGACGTGGAGGGGGTCGGGGGGGGGGGTGGGGGGGGGTGGTTGGGGGAAGCTTCAGTGGCGCTTGGGGGATGCTTGGGTGACCCTCAGGTGATGCTTGTGCATCCCTTGGTTGATGCTTGTGCCTCCACTGGGTGATACTTGGGTGATGCTTGGGTGATGCTCGGGTGATGCTCGGGTGATGTTTGGGTGATGCTTGGGTGATGCTCAGGTGATGCTTGGGTGATGCTCGGGTGATGCTTGGGTGATGCTTGTGCATCCCTTGGTTGATGCTTGTACATCCCTTGGGTGATGCTCGGGTGATGCTTGTGCCTCCACTGGGTGATGCTCAGGTGATGCTCGGGTGATGCTTGTGCATCCCTTGGTTGATGCTTCGGCCTCCATTGGGTGATGCTTGGGTGATGCTCAAGTGACGCTTGTGTCACCATTGGGTGATGCTTGGGTGATGGTTGGGTGACCCTCAGGTGATGCTTGTGCCACCATTGGGTGATGCTTGGGTGGTGCCTGGGTGATGCTCAAGTGATGCTTGGGTGAACCTCAAGTGATGCTTGTACCACCATTGGGTGATGCTTGGGTGATGCTCAAATGATGCTTGTGCCGCCCTTGGGTGATGCTTGGGTGAACCTCAGGTGATGCTTGTGTGATGCTCAAGTGATGCTTGTGCCTCCCTTGGGTGATGCTCCAGTGATGCTTGTACCACCATTGGGTGGTGCTTGGGTGAACCTCAGGTGATGCTTGGATGATGCTCAAGTGATGCTTGTGTCTCCATTGGGTGATGCTTGGCCGATGCCCACCCATTGCTTGGCCACCCCTTGGCTGGTGCTTGGCTGATGCTGGGGTGAACGTGGCTTTGCCCAGGGCGTGGGGTCCTGAGGGTACGGTCCAGAGGCCCCATGTCCCCCCCAGGCGAGGTGGACGATGGGTTCCTGGCCGATGAGGACATCACCTCCCGGAGCCTCTTCCCTGAGAGCTGGTTGTGGCAGGAGGAGCCGCTGACGGAGCAGCCCAATGAGCTGGGGTGAGTCCCGGCCCCATGGTCCATGTGGGGCCGTAACACCAGGACCCCCCCCCAGAACCCCCCCAGGGGCTGCTTCTGACCCCATGGTGCTGCCTTGGTTCAGTTTAGGACCCATCTCCAACCTCTGGTCCAGCTCTGGGACCACCTTGGTGGCCCCTTCCACCCCCTTAGCTTGGCCTGGGGACCGTTATGACCCCCTTGGCCAATCCCATCCTCTCCAGGATCTCCACGAAGACTCTCCCTGTGTACCTCAAGGACTCCATCACCACATGGGAGGTCCTGGCTGTCAGCATCTCCAAGAGCAAGGGTACGTGATGGAGGATTCCCTGTGGAGCAAAGGAATATCCCGATCCTCAGGGACGGTCCCTGGGACTGAAGGGTCCCCTAAAGCCTGGTGGGCTTCCTTGGAGCCCGAGGGATGTCCGAGACCTTGAGAAGGGTGGAGAAGTGCCCTGGACCTTGGCGACATCCATCAAAGCTTGGGGGCGTTCCTGGGATTTGAGGGATCTCCTAAGCCTTGGGAGGACTCCATTGGACTTGAAGGATCCCCTAAGTCTTGGAAGGACTCCATGGGTCTTAGGAGGACTCAATGGGACTTGAGGGATCTCCTAAGCCTTGGAATGACTCTATTGGACTTGAAGGATCCCCTAAGCCTTGGGAGGACTCCATGGGCCTTAGGAGGACTCAATAGGACTTGAGGGATCTCCTAAGCTTTGGGAGGACTCTGTGGGTCTTAGGAGGACTCAATGGGACTTGGGGGATCTCCTAAGCTTTGGGAGGACTCCGTGGGTCTTAGGAGGACTCAATGGGACTTGAGGGATCTCCTAAGCTTCAGGAGGACTTCATTGGACTTGAAGGATCCCCTAAGTCTTCGAAGGACTCCATGGGCTTTGGGAGGACTCCATTGGACTTGAAGGATCCCCTAAGCCTTGGGAAGACTCCATGGGTCTTAGGAGGACTCAATGGGACCTGAAGGACCTCCTAACCCTTGGTGATGCCCCTGGGGTCCCCACAAGCCTGACCCAAAGCGCTCACCCCCTAGGGCTGTGCGTGGCCGACCCCTATGAGATCACGGTGATGAAGGAGTTCTTCATGGACCTGCGCCTGCCCTACTCGGTGGTGAGGAACGAGCAGGTGGAGATCCGCGCCATCCTCTACAACTACTGGACACACAAGATCACGGTAGGAAAAGGAGACCCAAGACACAGGGACCATGGGGCAAGGGTTGGGGGGGTGTCCATGGTCACCTCAACCCCATTGAGCACCATGTCCTGGGGCCCATAGGTGCGCGTGGAGCTGATGTACAACCCAGCCCTGTGCAGCGCCTCCACCACCAAGCAGCGCTACCAGCAGGTCCTCAGCCTGGAGCCCCAGTCCTCATGGGCCGTGCCCTTCGTCATCGTGCCCTTGGAGCTGGGGCTCCACGAGGTCGAGGTGAAGGCGGCCGTGCAGGGCCGCTTCGTGGCCGACGGTGTCAAGAAGAAGCTCAAAGTGGTGGTGAGTGGCCTCCACGTGGTGCTGTCTCCATCACACAGCTCAGAGCCCTGCATCCACATGGGGCTGGTACCCAGGGATGAAGGATGCTGCCCACCAAGGATGCTCAAGTGGGGCTTTTCTAGTTTGGAGCATGACATAAGGGTGCTGGTTCCTACTGGGGCAACACGGAGAGGTTGGGAAGAAGGACTCAAACCCAATCCAGCCTTGAGCATTGGAATCTCCTGGACATGGGAAAGGGCAACCCAAACCCAACCTTTATCATCGGGCTCTTCTGGAGATGAGAAACTGGGACCGAAACCCAACCTAACCTTTAGCATTAGAATCTCCTGGAGATGGGAAAGGGCAACCCAAACCAAACCTTGAGCATTGGAATCTCTTGGAGATGGGAAAGGGGGACCCAACCCCAACCTTTAGCATTGGGATCTCCTGGAGATGGAAAAGGGGGGCCCAACCCCAATCTTTAGCATTGGAATCTCCTGGAGATGGGAAAGGGCAACCCAAACCCAACCTTTAGCATTGGGATCTCTTGGAGGTGGGAAAGGGGGACCCAACCCCAACCTTTAGCATTGGGATCTCCTGGAGATGGGAAAGGGGGACCCAACCCCAACCTTGAGCATTGGGATCTCCTGGAGATGGGAAAGGGGGACCCAAACTCATCCTTTAGCACTGGACTCTCACCTCTGCAGCCCGAAGGGATGAGGGTGGAGAAGACAGTGAAGATAATCGAGCTGGACCCGAAGAAGAAGGGAGTCAGTGAGTGCCCCATTTGGTCTTGGGGATGTCTCAGCCCCACAGGGATGTTGCCTTGAGGAAAGGTCTGTGGTATCTATGGGGCAAAAGAAGTCCCACTGTGGGGCTGGGGCATCTTGGGGGATGAGGGAGGTCCTACTATGAGTATATGGGGCCAAGGGACATCCTACTTGGACCTGGCACACTCAATGGAGGAGGGACATCCTGGTGTGGCTCTGGAGCATCCTGAGGGCCAAGGGACATCCTGCTGCAGATGTGGGGCAGGGCAGGCTCAACCTCATGGTGTGGGGAGGGGACGTGATTTGGGGTCACCCATCTCTATCCTGCCCCACAGATGGGGTGCAGGAGGAGAGGGTGAAGGCTGCCAACCTCTCCGACATCGTCCCCAACACCGAGTCAGAGACCAAAGTCAGCATCCAAGGTGAGCGCAAGGGAAGGGACACGCGTGGGGCCAAGGGCTTGGGACCCTCCCGGCTTCACATCTCCCCTTCTCCTTGTCCAGGCAACCCCGTGTCCATCATGGTGGAGAAAGCCCTGGATGGGGAGAAGCTGAAGCATCTCATCGTGACACCCGCGGGCTGTGGGGAGCAGAACATGATCGGGATGACCCCCACTGTCATTGCCACCCATTACCTGGACAGCACACTGCAATGGGAGAGCCTCGGCGTCGACCGCCGCGCTGACGCCATCAACTTGATCAAGAAGGGTAAGAGCATCCCCCAAAGGGGGGAGCATCTCCAGGGTTCCTCTCTTGGGGTGCCAAATGTCCCCATCACCCAAGGGGATGAAGGAGCTTTGAAGGAGCTTTTGGGTGCCACCAGGTTGGGGATCTCTATTGGAAGCCCTGGAACGGGCTCCAGGAATGGGTCGGGGGCCTGAAGCTTGGCCGGGTGCTCCTTGAGGTGCCCAACCACCACCTCCTCCCCAGGTTACACCCAACAGCTCGCGTTCCGGAAGCCTGACAGCTCCTACGCGGCCTTCAAGAACCGTCCATCAAGCACTTGGTGAGGTCCTGCGGCCACCGTGGGTCTGGGTGACAGGGTTGGACGTGGCACTGAGGTTCTCCTGTCCCCAGGTTGACCGCTTACGTGGCCAAAGTCTTTGCCATGGCCATCAAGCTGGTAGACATCGAGCCCGAGGTGGTTTGTGGTGCGGTGAAGTGGCTCATCCTGAACAGGCAGAAGCCAGATGGGATCTTCCAAGAAGATGCTCCTGTCATCCATAAGGAGATGGTGGTATGGGGGGGGGGGGATACGAGCCCTCTTGGCTGATGGAATGGGAAGGACAATGTTGGGCGATGGGGATGAGTGCTGGGCGGCCAGAGCTTGGTGCGGAGACCACGATGCCGAGGTCTCCCTCCTCCATCTCTCACCCAGGGAGGTTACCAGGGCGCCGAGCCCGAGGTGTCGCTCACAGCCTTTGTCCTCATCGCGCTCGAGGAGGCCCGGGACATCTGCAAGGACCACGTCAACGTGAGTGACCCCATACGGGGACGGAGAGGGGACGCAACAAGGGACGAGCGCCTCAAGACGAGGGGCTCACCCCTCATAGCAGCCACCCGAGAATCCAAACTTCCCTCCTTCCTGCCCAGAGCTTGGATAACGGCATCTCCAAAGCTGCTGAATACCTGGCCCGGAGGTACCAGTCGCTGTCCCGGCCCTACACGGTGGCCCTGAGCTCCTACGCCTTGGCCTTGACAGGGAAGCTCAAGAGCGAGAAGGTTCTCATGAAGTTCTCCAAAGGTGATGTCCGACGGGATGGAGGGGGAATTATGGGTTATTGGTCATGTCCCCATGGCTGTATCCCCTTGGTTGTGTCGCCCTTGGTTGTGTCCCCTTGGTAATGTCACCTTGGACATGTCCCCTTGGTCATGACACCCCTGGTTGTGTCCCCTTGGTTGTGTCACCCATGGTCATGTCCCCTTAGTCGTGTCATCTTGGTCATGTCCCCTTGGTCATGTCACCCATGGCTGTATCCCCTTGGTCATGTCACCCCTGGTTGTGTCCCCTTGGTCGTGTCATCTTGGTCATGTCACCCATGGTTGTGTCCCCTTGGTTGTGTCACCCACGGTCCTGTCCCCTTGGTCCTGTCCCCTTGGCTGTGTCCCCTATGGGGGCTGGATGGCCACGGGCAGAGGGGCTGTGGTCAATGGCTCGATGGCCAAGTGGAGACTGAGGGGTCGGTGCTGGGCTCAGCATCATTGCTGGGGACATGGGCACGGTTGTGGTGGCACCGAGCTGGAGGGGAGCGATGGGGTCCAGAGGTACCTGGGGAGGGGGGAACCTCATGGAGAGCAATGGGACCGAGGGCAAGGTCCTTGCGCGTGGGTTGGGATGATCCCAAGGGAGGCACGGGTTGGATGGGGCAGCCTGAGCAGGTCCAAGGAGGGGATCCTGCCCCTCTGCTCTGCCTGGTGAGGCCCCACTTGGGTGCTGCACCCGGCTCTGGTGTCCTCAACATGAGGAGGACACGGAGGGACCTTCCTCAGGGATGGGACAAGGGGTGGTGGGTTCCAGCTGGAACAGGGGAAGTTCGGCTTGGAGATGAGGGAATTCTTCACTCTGAGGGCGGTGGGGCACTGGAATGGGTTGGATGGAGAACGTTTGGATGAAGCATCCCTACTCAAGGCCAGGTTGAGCGGGGCTTGGAGCACCCTGCCCTAGTGGAAGGTGATTGGACCTGGATGAGCTTTAAGCTCCCTTCCAGCCCAACGCATCCCCTTCTATGGTGTGGGGAGAACCCATCCTTAGAGGGTGCTGAGGGACCGATGTCACCCCAGAGAGCAACCGGTGGGAGGAGCGCAACGCCTTCACCTACAACATCGAGGGCACCTCCTATGCTCTGCTGGCCCTGCTGAGGATGGAGAAGCCGGAGCTGACGGGGCCGGTGGCCCGGTGGCTGGCCCAGCAGAACTACTTCGGAGGTGGCTACGGATCCACCCAGGTGGGCTACGGACACCCCTGGCACCCATGGGTGCTGCGCTGGCACCCACTGCCATGGGGATGGGGGCATGGAAGAGAGGGTTTGAGTGCTGAGGGGTCGCCAATGGCCACGGGGCTTCCAGGGACTTGGAATGTGTCATAGGGGACACATCTGGTGCCATGGGACCCTAAAGGCATTGGGGGGTGACTCAGGGCTTAGAGGGTCACCTTACGGTCCTTGGGATCCCCCGTGTCCTTGGGGAACACCCATGGTGCTATGGGACCCTAAAGGCATTGGGGGGCCTCTTGGGGGTCACCTTATGGTCCTTGGGATCCCTCATGTCCTTGGGGAACACCCCCGGTGCTATGGGACCCTAAAGGCATTGGGGGTCCTCTTAGGGGTCACCTTATGGCCCTTGGGATCCCTCATGTCCTTGAGGAACACCTCTCAAGAGCTTTAGAAACCCCACAAGCCCTGTCCCTGGGGCCACCTCCAGCCCTGTGGACCCTCATGGTCTCATCCTGTCCTGGAGGACCCCTCTGCCCCATAACACCTCCAAGGGCACGTTCCAAGTGCTTGGGGTCGCCCTGAGCTCAGGGCCACGACGGGGATGCTCCAGGCGACGTCCCCGAGCCCCGGTGCCACCGGTGTCCCTGCAGGCCACCATGCTGGTGTTCCAAGCCTTGGCCCAGTACCAGGTGGCATCTCCCCGGGAGCTCAACCTGGACCTGGACGTGTCGGTGCTGCTGCCCCGGCGCGCCAACGCCATCACCTACCGCATCGAGAGCCGCAACGCGCTGGTGGCGCGCTCCGCAGAGGTACCACGGGGGCCACGGCGGGGGGCATGGGGTGGCCCTGTCCCCTCTGTGTCGCTTCGTGTCCCACCACGGCCCTGTCCTCTCCCCATGGCCCTCGGGTGTCCCTGTCGCTTCCATGGGGGCGTTCCAAGGCTTGGGATGTCCCTGCCATGTACCCCCACGTCACCTTGTCTTGCTGGGGCCTGGAATGCCCCTGTGCCCTTCGTGTCCCTCTGAATCTTCTCATTTCCTTGGCTCCTCCACGTCCTTCAATGCCCATAGCTCCATCGCATCATGCAACGCTGTTATCTGCTCCATGTCCTTCAACACCCATCCCTCCATTGCATCATGCAATGCTGTTGTCCCCTCCGCGTCCTTCAATGCCCATCGCTCCATCGCATCATGCAACGCTGTTATCTGCTCCATGTCCTTCAACACCCATCCCTCCATCGCATCATGCAACGCTGTTGTCTGCTCCATGTCCTTCAATGCCCATCTCTCCATTGCATCATGCAACGCTATCGTCTCCTCCATGTCCTTCAGTGTCCATCCCTCCATTGTGTCACACAACGCTGTTGTCCCCTCCATGTCCTTCAACGCCCATCCCTCCATTGTGTCACACAACGCTGTTGTCCCCTCCATGTCCTTCAATGTCCATCCCTCCATGTCCATCCCGGTGTCCCTGCCCCATCTCAATGTCCCTTCTCCCCATAGACCAAGTTTAATGAGGACTTCACAGTGAAGGCCGAGGGCACGGGCAAGGGGACGATGACCGTGGTGACCATCTACAACGCCATCGTCCCCGAGAAGGACAGCAAGTGTGACAGCTTTGACCTGCGCGTGCAAGTGGAGGACGTGAAGATGGGTGAGGCCCCCACATGTCCCCCCTGTGTCCTCACTCCATGTGTGTCCCCTTCAATATCCCCTCATTGTCCCCATGACAGGCAAGGAACGGGAGGGTGCCATCCGCTCCATCAAGATCACCATCTGCACCAGGTAGGACCGTGTGCGGACATCAGGGATGTTGGAGATGGGGATGGGAATGGGGATGGTGGGGATGCCCCCATAGGGATTCTTGGGAATACGAACATGAAGGATGGAGGGGCTGGGGACAACAGGACAAGGCGGGTGGCCTCAGCCCTGTCCCCATAGGTACCTGGGCAACGTGGATGCCACCATGTCCATCCTTGACGTCTCCATGCTCACAGGCTTCTTGCCTGATGTCCAGGACCTGAAGAGGGTGAGTGTGGTCCATGGGGACACATGAGGGGGACCCAGGACCTTGCATCTTTGTGCCATTGTGTCCCACCGTGTCCCCACATGTCCCTGTGTCCCCCACGTGGCCAATGTCACCGTGTCCCACTGTGTCCCTCCATCCCTGTATCCTGACGGATGGCCCCATGTGTCCCTTGTGTCCTGCACGTGTCCATGGCCCTGTCCCCAGCTCACAGATGGGGTGGACAGGTACATCTCCAAGTTTGAGATCGACCAAGCGCAGTCAGACCGCAGCAACGTCGTCATCTACCTCGACAAGGTGGGGACATGGGGGACATGGGGATTGGGACAGGATGGGACAGGGATGGGGATGTGATGGGGCAGGGATGGGGATGTGATGGGGCAGGGATAAGGATGTGATGGGGCAGGGATAAGTATGTAATGGGACAGGGATGGGGATGTGATGACATAGGGATAAGGATGTGATGAGATAGGGATAACGATGTGATGGGACAGAGATGGGGATGTGATGGGATACGGATAAGGATGTGATGGGATAGGGATAAGGATGTGATAGGACGGGGTGGGGATGCGATGGGACAGGGATAGGGATGTGATAGGATAGGGATAAGGATGTGATGGGACAGGGGTAGGGATAGGATGGGATATGGATAAGGATGTGATGGGATAGGGATAAGGATGTGATAGGACGGGGTGGGGATGTGATGGACAGGGACAAGGATATGATAGGATAGGGATAAGGATGTGATGGGACAGGGGTGGGGATGGGATGCGATACGGATAAGGATGTGATGGGATAGGGATAAGGATGTGATGGGACAGGGATAAGGATGTGATGGGACAGGAATAGGGATGTGATGAGATAGGGACAGGGATGTGATGGGACAGGGATAAGGATGTGACGGTACAGAGGTGGGGGTGTGTTGGGAGAGGGGTGGGGATGTGATGGGGTAGGGATAAGGACGAGGACAAGGATGGGCACAGAAAGGAGCTGGGGACATGGGCAGGGATGAGGTGGGAACAAGGATGAGGATGAAGCTGGGGACAGGGGTGGGGATGCAGGTGGGGTTGGGACATGGATAGAGGCTGGAGACAGGGGTGAAGCTGGGGCCAGAGGTGGGGACAGGAAAGGGTCTCAGGGGTGGGGACAAGGCCAGGATGGCCTCAGTGCTGGGGACAGGGGTGCTGAGTGCCACCGCCGTGCCCCCAGATCTCACACAAGGCCGAGGAGTGCTTCTCCTTCAAGGCCCACCAGCAGTTCAAGGTGGGCCTGATCCAGCCCGCAGCCGTCACCGTCTACAGCTACTACAAGATCGGTGGGTGCCATGTACCCTGGTGCCACCCTTGGGTCCCCTCTTGTCCCTTTGTCCCACCCTTGGGTCCCCTCTTGTCCCTTTGTCCCACCCTTGGGGCCCCTCTTGCCCCTTTGTCCCACCCTTGGGTCCCCTCTTGCCCCTTTGTCCCACCACATCCCTTTGCTGACCCTCACCTCTGTGTGTCACTGCTCTGTCCCCACGGCTCCCACCGTGTCCCCTCCTGTCCCCCCATGTCCCCATTTCCCAGCAGATGACCGCTGCACCCGGTTCTACCACCCGGATAAGGAGGGTGGAAAACTGAGCAAGATCTGCTACAAGGATGTGTGCCGCTGTGCCGAAGGTGACGTTGGGACATGGGGACACTCTAGGTCACCGCCCCTACCACGATGGGACGTGTCACAGCCATGATAAGACACGGCATAGTGGAGGGTGGGACATCACGGTCATGATGGGACGCATCATTGCGGATGATGGGATGTCATGGTTGTGACGGGACACGTCGTTGTGGATGATGGGATGTCATGGTTGTGACGGGACACGTCATTGTGGGTGGTGGGACGTCATGGTTATGATGGGACACATCATTGTGGTGATGGGATGTCATGGTTGTGATGGGACTTGTCATTGTGGATGATGGGATGTCATGGTTGTGATGGGACACGTCATTGTGGTGATGGGATGTCATGGTTGTGATGGGACACGTCGTTGTGGATGATGGGATGTCATGGTTGTGATGGGACACGTCACTGTGATGATGGGATGTCATGGTTGTGATGGGACACGTCATTGTGGATGATGGGATGTCACGGTTGTGACCGGACACGTCATTGTGGGTGGTGGGACGTCATGGTTGTGATGGGACACGTCATTGTGGATGATGGGATGTCATGGTTGTGAGCGGACACGTCATTGTGGGTGGTGGGACGTCATGGTTGTGATGGGACGCATCATTGACTGCAATGGAGCCGTGTCCCTGCCATGGTGGGACACGTCCCTGCCATGGTGGGACGTGCCACTGCCACAACAGACCTTGTCATGGCCCTGTCCCCATGTCCCTGCAGAGAACTGCTTCAAGCGGAAGGACGATGATGTTCCCATGACCATCAACCAACGCATTGAGCGCGCCTGCGAGCCGGGAGTTGACTATGGTGGGGCACGGGGACATGGGGCATGGGGCCATTCGGGACATGGGGGACATGGGGACATGGGGACATTCGGGACATGGGGGACATGGGGCATGGGGACATGGGGCCATGGGGGACATGGGGGACATGGGGCCATGGGGGACATGGGGGCCATGGGGACATGAGGGACATGGGGGACATGGGGGACATGGGGGCCATGGGGACATGGGGGACATGGGGGACATGGGGCCATGGGGGACATGGGGACATGGGGGACATGGGGGACATGGGGACATGGGGACATGAGGGACATGGGGGACATGGGGACATGGGGACATGGGGGACATGGGACATGGGGACATGGGGGACATGGGGGACATGGGGCCATGGGTGACATGGGGGACATGGGGACATGGGGACATGAGGGACATGGGGGACATGGGGATATGGGTGACATGGGTGACATGGGGGACATGGGGACATGGGGGACATGGGGGACATGGTGGGACTTGGTGGGACATGGGCGACACAGGGTACATGGGGGCATGGGGGACATGGGTCACGGGGCACATGAGGGGACATAGATGTGGATGGGGCCATGAAAGGCCATTGACAACACAGGGAGCACGGAGACACAGGAGGCGACATGAAGGGACAAGGACAGGCGGGGACATAGAGGGTGGAGAGGTGGGGACATGGGGACCCCCAAGTGCAGTGGGGCCACCCTGGGGCTGGGGGTGACGCAGTGATGTCCATCCCCAGTGTACAAGGTGAAGCTGGTGGCAATGGAGGAGACGCCGTCCCATGACAACTACATCATGACCATCCTCTCCGTCATCAAGATGGGTACGAGCACCCCAGGGTGGGGGGACAAGGCCACCCTGAGGGACATGGTGGGGTCACCTGCTGCTGGGGACATGAGTTAGGTTGGTGTCAGCCAGTGGCACTGAGGACGCCCATTGGGAAGGGACACCCAGATGGGTTGGTGTCACTCAATGGTGCTGGGGACACCCATTGGGAAGGGCATCACCCAGCTGGGTTGATGTCACCCAGTGGCACTGGGGACACCCAGTTGGGTTGGTGTCACCCAATGGCATTAGGGACACCCATTGTGAAGGGACATCCAGTTGTGTTGGTGACACCCAATGGCATTAGGGACACCCATTGGAAAGGGACACCCAGTTGGGTTGGTGTCACTCAGTGGTGCTGGGGACACCCATGGGGGAGGGACATCCAGTTGAGTTGGTGTCACCCAATGGCATTGAGGACACCCATTGGAGAGGGAAACCCAGATGGGTTGGTGTCACCCAATGGCACTGGGGACACCCAGTTGGGTTGGCATCACCCAATGACACTGGGGACACCCATTGGGGTGGGACATCCAGTTGGGTTGGTGTCACCCAATGGCACTGGGGACACCCATTGGAGAGGGAAACCCAGATGGGTTGGTGTCACCCAATAGCACTGGGGACACCCAGTTGGGTTGGCATCACCCAATGACACTGGGGACACCCATTGGGGTGGGACATCCAGTTGGGTTGGTGTCACCCAATGGCACTGGGGACACCCGTTGGAGAGGGAAACCCAAATGGGTTGGTGTCACCCAATGGCACTGGGGACACCCATTGGGAAGGGACACCCAGTTGGGTTGGTGTCACTCAATGGTGCTGGGGCACCCAGTTGTGTTGGCATCACCCAATGGCCCTGGGGTCACCCATTGGGGTGGGACATCCAGTTGGGTTGGGGTCACCCAATGGCACTGGGGACACCCATTGGGAAGGGACACCCAGTTGGGTTGGTGTCACTCAGTGGTGCTGGGGCACCCAGTTGGGTTGGCATCACCCAATGACACTGGGGACACCCATTGGGGAGGGACATCCAGTTGGGTTGGTGTCACCCAATGGCACTGGGGACACCCGTTGGAGAGGGAAACCCAAATGGGTTGGTGTCACCCAATGGCACTGGGGACACCCATTGGGAAGGGACACCCAGTTGGGTTGGTGTCACTCAGTGGTGCTGGGGACACCCATTGGGGAGAGACATCCAGTTGGGTTGGTGTCACCCAATGGCACTGGGGACACCCATTGGGAAGGGACACCCAGTTGGGTTGGTGTCACTCAGTGGTGCTGGGGCACCCAGTTGGGTTGGCATCACCCAATGGCCCTGGGGTCACCCAGTTGGGTTGGCGACATCCAAGGGCGCTGGAGGGATCTGGTGTCACCCATGGCTGGTGATGCCACCAATGGGGATTGAGGGTCCCCATTGTGGACCCCACCAAAGCAGGTGCCCCTGCTGTGCCGGGGGGGAGGTGACGTGCACCCTGTGTCCTATGGGGACAGGCACCGATGAGGACCCAGCAAGAAGCAACCGGACCTTCGTGAGCCACCGGCAGTGCCGCGATGCTCTGAAGCTCCAGCTGGGCCAGGACTACCTGCTCTGGGGGCTGGCTACCGACATGTGGGTCACCGGCAACCGGTACGGACGTGGGGACATGGAGGGGGGGTCCTGGGGACACGGGAACATGGTGGGATGTGGGGGACATGAGGAGGTCTGGAGACACGTGGCCATGGGGGACATGGGGGGCATGGGTAGATGTGGGGACACACGGCCGTGGTGACACCAGATATGGGACATGGGGCATATGGGGGACATGGGGGACACAGGGGACACGGGGCATAGGGGACATGGGACATAGGGGATGTGGGTAGGCTTGGAGACACGGGGCCATGGTGACACTAGATATGGGACATATGGGGGACACGGGGCATAGGGGACATGGGACATTGGTGACATGGGTAGGTTTGGAGACACATGGTCATGGTGACACATGGGGGACACTGGGGACATAGGTAGATATGAAGACACATGGCCATGATGACACGAGATATTGGACTTTGGAAGCGTGGGGGACATGGGGCATGGAGGACATGGGGCATGGGGGACATGGGGCATAGGGGACGTGGGTAGGTTTGGAGACACATGGCCATGGTGACACTAGATATGGAGTGAGACCCATGGCGGGCATAGGGGGCATGGGCAGGTTTGGAGACACATGGCCATGGTGACACTAGACATGGGACATGGGGGATATGGGACATGAAGACATGGGACATGGCGAACATAGGACATAGGGGTCATGGGACATGGGGGACATAGGACATAGGGGACATGGGACATGGGGGACATAGGACATAGGGGACATGGGACATGGAGGACATAAAACATAGGGGAAATGGGACATGGGGGACATAAGACACAGGGGACATGGGACAAAGGGGACATGGGACATGGGTGTCATGGGTAGGTTTGGAGCCACGTGGCCATGGTGACACATGGGGGTCATGAGGGACATGGAGGACATAGGACATGGGGGACATGGGGGTCAAGGGTAGGTTTGGAGACACGTGGCCATAGTGACACTAGACATTGGTCATAGGGGACATGGGGGACATGGGTAGGTTTGGAGACACATGGCCATGGTGACACTAGACATGGGACGTGGGGCATATGGGGGACATGGGGGACATCGGACATTGGAGACATTGGACATGGGTGGGTTTGGAGACAAAAGGCCATGGTGACACTACACATGGGACATGGGGGATATGGGACATGAAGACATGGGACATGGAGAACATAGGACATAGGGGACATGGGACATGGAGGACATAAGACATGGGGGACATGGAACATGGAGGACATAGGACATAGAGGACATGGGACATGGGTGTCATGGGTAGGTTTGGAGCCACGTGGCCATGGTGACACATGGGGGTCATGAGGGACATGGAGGACATAGGACATGAGGGACACGGGACATGGGTGTCATGAGTAGATACGGAGCCGGGCGGCCACGGTGCCACTGACACCCAAGCATTCCCCCTCCCCACACCTGAGATTCTCCAGTGTCTCGTACAGGGTTGTGCACCCCCATTGCCCATCCCTTGTGTGTCCCGTCCCCCCCCCCCCACCGAGGTGCCACCTCCTTCTGACCATGCCCCCCTTGGTGTCCCCTTGTCTCCAGCTTCTCCTACCTCATTGGCAAGGACACGTGGCTGGAGGCCTGGCCCTCGGAGGCAGCGTGCCAGGAGCCCGACCTACAAGCCCTGTGCCAGGACTTCGTGGAGTTTGCTGAGGCCATGACCATGTTTGGGTGCCCCTCGTGAGCACCCATGGGTGCTCCCCACCCTCCTGCCCCTTGGTTTTGGGTTAAAAAGGTTCTTTCTGATCGCCTGGCTCTGGATCTGCGTTGGGTCATGGGGACACCATAGGGGACAATAGGGGGGTGAGGCCTTTAGGGCGGTCATGGGGGCAAGAGGAGTGTGGGGACTCCATAGGGGATGATGGGATCATGGGGACACCATAGGGGTGATGGGGACTCCATAGGGGATGATGGGATCATGGGGACACCATAGGGGTTGTGGGGACTCCATAGAGGATGATGGGATCGCAGGGACACCATAGGGGTCATGGGGACTCCATAGGGGATGATGGGATCATGGGGACACCATAGGGGTCATGGGGACTCCATAGGGGATGATGGGGTCATGGGGACCTCGTAGAGAGCAATGGGGTTCCATAGGTGACCACACACTTGGTGCGCAGCCCCTGCTGCACGCTGCGGCACCTCTGAGGCTCAGGCCTGAAGGCTGGTGGCGATTCCCCAGCGGCTCGTATAGGGTTGTGCATGGGGTCACGATGCTCTGGACCCTCCAGACCCCAACCCAGAGGCTTGGGTCCCTCCCTGGAAGCCTGTGGGGACCCCTTTGCCCACCCTCAAAGGCCTCAAGCCTGGAGAGCAGTGGGGATTCTCCAGTGTCTTGTATAGGGTTGGGCACGGGGGTGAGCCAGGGGAGGCCAGGATGGCCCCCCCCCCCAGGTTGAAGGCTGGAATTGGATGAAAGGAAGGGGAGTAAGGGGCAAATCCAGGGGTGTTAGGGGCTAATTGGGGTGGCCTGGGGCAGTTTTGGGGGGTCAGGTCTATATTGGGGGGTCAGGGCTATGCTGGGCTCTCTGGGTCAATTGGGGGGTCCGGGGTAGATTTGGGAGTGCAAGGGCAAATCTATGGGTCTGGGGGGGGTCGAAATGGGGGTGCAGGGGCTATTTCAGGGGGGAGGGGGGTGTCAAGGCCAACCCAGTTCCTCCCCATTCCCCACATCCTTTGCGCTGCAGTGGAGATTCTCTGCTGGCTGCTATGAGGTTGCTACCCCCCCTCCCCAACTTCCGGTTGGGGGGGTGAATGCGGTGCCGTGGGGGGGGGTGGGACCTGTATGTGACCCCCCCCCCTTTCCCCCCCTTTGTTCTTGTTTCCTGCTGCTGAGGCCGGATGAGGCCACAGGGGAGGGGGGGGAAATGGGAGGGACCAAAGAGGGGGCTGGGGGGGTGGGGTGTGCATATACATGTATATGTGCATTGGCACATGTATGTGCATGCAGATGTGTGGGTTCATCCACATGCGTACAGGAGCATAAATAACTTTATTAATCAATAAATAATCATCATTAATCAATAAATTAAGGTCTTAATTTAAGGGAGGGGGAGGGACCCCCCCAGGCCTGCTGGGGGGGGGGGGGGGGTGGAACCTGCAGGGACCCCACTTCTCTGATCCCCAATGGCCCCACCATGGGGGGGTTCAGAGGTCTCCAAGTGTCCAGCATCAGGGTGCCCCCAAATGGCCACCATGGGGGGGTCCAAGGGCCCTTGGTGTCCCCAACCTCAGAGGTCACCAGCACCATGGGGCATGGGGGTCAGCAGTGGGCCTTGGTGTCCCTTGGTGTCCCCAGGTCTCTGGTTATGGGGGTCAGCGACGTCCATTGGTGTCCATTGATGCCCATTGACGTCCTTTGGTGTCCATTGGTGTCCATTGACGTCCACCGACGTCCTTTGGTGTCCATTGATATCTTTGGTGTCCATTGACGTCCACCGACGTCCTTTGGTGTCCATTGACATCTTTGGTGTCCATTGATATCCTTTGGTGTCCATTGATGTCCATTAACATCCACTGACGTCCCTTAATCTCTGTGGTTGGGGGTCTTGGCACCCAAACTTCAGTGCATGGAGGTCAGCAATGTCCCTTAATGCCACTTAATGTCCCTTGATGTCCCCAGGTCTCTGGTCATGGGGGTTAGCAATGTCCACTGATGTCCATTGATGTCCCTCAATCTCCGGTCATGGTGGTCTTGGGACCCAAGTCTCAAGGCATAGAGGTCTACAACGTCCCTTAATGCCACTTAATGTGCCTTGATGTCCCCAAATCTCTGGTCATGGTGGTCTTGGCACCCAAACCTCAATGTGTGGAGGTCAGCAATGTCCCTTAATGCCACTTAATGTCCCTTGATGTCCCCAGGTCTCTGGTCATGGGGGTTAGCAATGTCCACTGATGTCCATTGATGTCCCTCAATCTCCGGTCATGGTGGTCTTGGGACCCAAGTCTCAAGGCATAGAGGTCTACAACGTCCCTTAATGCCACTTAATGTGCCTTGATGTCCCCAAATCTCTGGTCATGGTGGTCTTGGCACCCAAACCTCAATGTGTGGAGGTCAGCAATGTCCCTTAATGCCACTTAATGTCCCTTAATGTCCTCAGGTCTCTGGTCACGGGGATCAGCAACGTCCATTGATGTCAATGTCAAATGGACATCGATGTCCCTTAATCTCTGGTCATGGGGGTCTTAGGACCCAAACCTCAGTGCATGCAGGTCAGCAATGTCCATTGATGTCCATTGATGGGTGTCCACTGAGGTCAGCAATGTCCATTGATGTCCATTGATTGATGCCCATTGATGTCCATTGATGGATGTCCATTGATGTCCATTGATGGATGCCCATGGAGGTCAGCAATGTCCATTGATGTCCATTGATGTCCACTGATGAATGTCCATTGAGGTCAGTGATGTCAATTGATGTCCATTGATGGATGCCCATTATGGTCATCAATGTCCATTGAAGTCCATTGATGGATGTCTATTGGGGTCAGCAATGTCCATTGATGGATGTCCATTGAGGTCAGCGATGTCAACTGATGTCCATTGATGGATGCCCATTGTGGTCAGCAATGTCCATTGATGTCCATTGATGGATTTCCATTGAGGTCAGTGATGTCCGTTGATGGATGCCCATCGATGTCCACTGATGAATGTCCATTGAGGTCAGTGATGTCCACTGATGTCCACTGATGGATGCCCACTGAGGTCAGCGATGTCCGTTGATGGACGTCCATTGAGGTCAGCGATGTCCATTGATGTCCATTGATGAATGCCCATTGATGGCCACTGATGGATGCCCATTGAGGTCAGCAATGTCCATTGATGGATGCCCATTGAGGTCAGCGATGTCCATTGATGGACGTCCATTGAGGTCAGCGATGTCCATTGATGTCCATTGATGAATGCCCATTGATGGCCACTGATGGATGCCCACTGAGGTCAGCAATGTCCATTGATGGACGTCCATTGAGGTCAGCGATGTCCATTGATGTCCATTGATGAATGCCCATTGATGGCCACTGATGGATGCCCACTGAGGTCAGCGATGTCCGTTGATGCCCTCAATGTCCCTCAGTGTCCCCATCTCCAGCCACATTGCTCTCGCCACCCAACCTCAACCCATGCCCCCCTCCAACGCCCCCCTGCCTGCACCCACGGGGGCTCCGCTGCCCCCGTCCCCCGCGATGCGCAGCAGCCCCACGAAGTTCCCCTCCCGCTCGTCCTGCTCCAGCTGCCACCCGGTCCCGGCCCTCCCCGCGTCCCCGACCAGCGCCAGGCTCAGCCGCTCCCCGGCACGGAGCCGCCGCACGGCCTGGACCAGAGCCGAGCGCACGGGGCCGTGGCCGTCGCGCAGCGCCACGGGCACCGCGAGCAGCGGCCGCGGGGCCCCCGAGCGGCGGAGCTGGAGGGTGACGGTGCCCGGGGGACACGCAGGGGCCGTGCAGGTGAGGGCGAGCTGCCCATAGAGCAGGTAGAGCCCGGCCGTCGTCACCCGCAGGACCCCGGCCGAAGCCTGAACGTCGCCGCTGAGGAAGACGCCGCTGATGCCGTGCTCGTAGCGCCAGAGAGGGGAGGATGGCGGCGATAGGGAGCCTGCGGGGGGAGAGGGAGAGGGGTGGTGAGGGGGGGGGGACATGGGTGCACGCGAGGGGAGATGGGTTCTGCAGCTCTCCTCGGTGTGCCCGCGGCACTGCGGCTCGGCCAGGCGGGTAGGACAAAGGGACCACAGGGATGGAGAATGCTCCGTGACACCCTGGGGACCACAGGGATGGAGAATGCTCCATGACACCCTGGGGACCACAGGGACGGAGGATGCTCCATGACACCCTGGGTACCAAAAGGACAGAGGATGCTCCATGACACCCTGGGGACCACAGGGATGGAGGATGCTCCATGACACCCTGGGTACCAAAAGGACAGAGGATGCTCCATGACACCCTGGGTACCACAGGGACGGAGGATGCTCCATGACACCCTGGGGACCACAGGGATGGAGAATGCTCCATGACACCCTGGGGACCACAGGGATGGAGGATGCTCCATGACACCCTGGGTACCAAAAGGACAGAGGATGCTCCATGACACCCTGGGGACCACAGGGACGGAGGATGCTCCATGACACCCTGGGTACCACAGGGATGGAGGATGCTCCATGACACCCTGGGTACCAAAAGGACAGAGGATGCTCCATGACACCCTGGGTACCACAGGGACGGAGGATGCTCCATGACACCCTGGGTACCAGAAGGACAGAGGATGCTCCATGACACCCTGGGGACCACAGGGATGGAGGATGCTCCATGACACACTGGGGACCACAGGGATGGAGGATGCTCCATGGCAACGGAGGATGCTCCATGACACCCTGGGAACCCTGTGACACCACAGCCGCCCTGTGACACGTCCGGATACTGCAGGCCTTGGGGTGACGTTTCCATTGTGAGGGCGGAAGGGGGAACCCACAGGAGGGTTTTCGAGATGACTGAGCCGCCCACCTAAGGAAGGGCCTGTCCCCACCTCCCTTGTCCCCACAGGGAGCCCCTCATGGTGGCCTCAGGCCTTGGGGACTTACCGGCACTCAGCAGCATGTGGGCAGCTGTGGCAGCCTGAGGAGAGAAAGGAAACGAGTGTCAGGAAGCACCCAAAGCATCCTTGTCCCCAGTGCGTCCCTCAGGGAAGGGGAAGTTGGCGTCGCATTGGGATGTGGGGACTTTCCAGCATCCCTCCGGGTACTCTGGGGGGTCCCCAAGCAAGGGGGCGAGCCCTGGATCTGGGGGGATTTGGTGTGTTTGGGGGTGGGAAACTGAGGCACGGGGAAGGATTTGGGGTCTCCAAGAGGCAGGCAGGGGGTGGATACCCCATTGGTCAGCAGGGAGGGAGGGAGGGATGGATGGACGGATAGATGATGGATGGATGGATGGACACCACCAGGATGTGCAACCTGGACATTGGAGGAACAGACATCCAGAAGGATGGGAAGGATGGAGGGAGGGATGGGTGGATGGATGAGGGATTGATGATGGATGGATGGTGAATGGATGAAGGGGTAGATGATGGACGACGGACGGATGGATGGACACCACCAGGACGTGCAGCCTGGATGGACACCGGAGGAACAGACGCGCCGAAGGATGGGAAGGGGAAGCCCGGACGGGCACCCAGAGGGACGGGCAGACACCCAGACGGATGCTTGGACCAGGGCACACAGACGGACACCAGAGCAGAGACCCTTGGACACCGGGACCACGGGGGAGACACCAGGACAGACACTCGGACGCTGGGACAGACGGACCCGGGGGGGGGGGGGGGGGGCACGGACACGGACCTGCGGCGGGGTCCCCCTCTGGAGCATCCCCCAATGGAGCATCCCCAGGAGCGCGGCGGCCGCTGCGGCGGCTCCGAGAGCGGCGGCTCCGAGCGCGGCGAGAACCGGGAAGAGGCGGCGGCGGCTCCGGTCCCGGTCCCGGTCCCGGCTCCGGCTCCGGTCCCAATCGAGGTCGCGGCCGGGAGGCAGCGGCGGGGCCTCGGGGTCGGCGATCGGCGGCATCGCAGCGGGGACCGAGCGGCGGAGCCGCCTCTTAAAGGGACCGGAGAGGGGAGGGACCGGGGCGGGGACCGGAGGTGGGGACCGGCCGGAAAGGAACCAGCGGCCTCGGGGGCGGGGGGAGCCCGGGAGGGACACGGGAGGGGATGGGATGGGATGGGGGGGATCCAGCCTGGGTGACGTCACCTCCCCCCCCCCCCCGCGGGGATTTCGCCTCGTCCGGTCGCTTCCTGCTCGTGGGGGGGGGACACAAATCGGGAATGGGAAGGGGATGGGGGGGGAGGGACGTGACACAATGGGGGGGGGGAGGGGGCGGCTTCCTGGGTTCAACACCCGGCCCCCCCTGTGCAAAGCCAAGGGGTGGCCAAGGGAGGGACCCCCCCATTGAGAACACCCCCCTATGGAAACCCCACCCCTATGGGAGACCCCCCCCATTGAGAACATCCCCCCCCCCCACGGGAAACACCCCCCTATGGGAGACCCCCCCATTGAGAACATACCCCCCCCCCCAGTAAACACCCCCCTATGGGAGACCCCCCCATTGAGAACATACCCCCCCCCCCCAGTAAACACCCCCCTATGGGAGCCCCCCCATTGAGAACACCCCCACACCCCATGGAAAGTACCCCCCTATGGGAGACCCCCCCATTGAGAACAGCCCCCCCCCCCCAGGGAAAACCCCCCCTATGGGAAATCCCCCCACAGAAGAGCCCCCCCCAAGGAAGACCCCGGCCATGGGACCTCTCCCCCCCCAAGACAACCCCCCATGGGAGCCCCCCCAAGTGCCCCCCCTATATAAGCCCCCCATGGAAACCCCCTCGAAATGGGACCCTCATCTATGCCCCCCCCCAGTACCCCCCTAACTCCTATGGGGTCCTTATGGGGTTCCCCCCATAAGTGAGCCCCCCCTCCCCATAACAGCCTCCCCACGGGGGGACACCCCCCCCCCCCCATTGGGGAGTTCCCTGCCAGGCCCCGCCCCTTTCCCTGACCTCTCCCCCTTTAGCCCCGCCCCTTCTGTAGCCCAGCCCCCTTTCCGTGCACCCCTGAAGGGCACAGGAGGCCACGCCCCCTCCCCTCTGTTGAACCAATCAGCGCTCTCGCGGGCGAGTGACGCCAGCGGACACGCCGACGGGGGGGGGGGAGGTGCCGGAAGACCGCGCGTCACGTGACTCCGTGCGCTCGGTGCTGGGCCGGGAGGGAGGGGAATGGGGGGGGGAGGGAGAGACGAGGGAACAGCCGGGAGGGCGGGGGAGTGGGCGGGGCTTAGAGGGGGTGGGTGGGGCTACGGGGGTGGGCGGGGCCTCGGCGCTTCCGGGCAGCGCAGGTTGGTGCCGGTGGAGGGGGGGGGGAGGGGGGGGGAACGAGGGGGGCGGCGTAATGCGAATGGGGGGGGGACGGGGACCAAGGGACACCCATGGTGGGGGGGGTCATAGGAACGGGGGGGTCTCGAAGGGGGGTGACCGAGGACACCCATTGGGGGGGTTCATAGGAATGGGGGGGGCGTCCCAAAGGGGGGGGCCTTGGGATGGGGTGTCCCCATTGGGGGGAGGGGTTATGGTAAGCGGGGGGGGGGGGTCTTAAGGGGGAGGGACCGAGGGATGGGGTGTCCCCATGGGGGAGGGGGGGGTCATGGGCACGGGGGGGTCTTAAGGGGAGGGGGGACCAAGGGGCACCCATGGGGGCTGCGGGATGGGGTATCCCCATGGGGGGGTGTTAAGGAGGGGGGGATGACACCCATGGGGGTCCCCTTTGGGGTGGTTCCATAAAGCTATGGGGGGGGGGGGGAAGGGGTTGGGGGGGGTCCAGGGGTGAGGGGCAATCGCTGGGGGGGGCACAGGAAGTGGGGGGGTGTAAGAGTGGCCATGGGGTGGGACAGGATGGGGTGGGCATTGGGGGGGACGACACAGCGTTGGGGTGCCCATAAGGACAAGGGGGACACCAAGGATTGGGGGGGACACACTTGGGGTGCCCCCCAGGGTGAGGGTGGCCATGGGGAGCAGGGGAAGCCATAGCAGGACTGAGCTCGTCCCCTTTGTCACAGGGACCCATTGCCACCTCCCCATCACCCAACAGGTAGCTGGGTGGGAGGGGATGATGCCCCCACCCCCAAAACTGCCCTAAACCGGGGTGATTTTGCCCAAATTTGAGCCTTTTTGAGCCCGTTTTGCTTCCAGAAGGGGGGAGTTAGGGTTTAGGGATAAACTCTGGCTCCTGGTCCGGCTCTGGGTGGGGGAAGTGACCAAAGGCCTGCGGGTGAGGGGGGAGTCAGGCTGGGTTTGACAGCAGCAGCCTCTGCCCCGGGTCATTGCAGAGCCTTCGTTAGGGGTAATTATGCAGAGGAGCTGGGATGGGGCTGGGAAGTGCGGCAGGGTCCGGTTAAACCGGGTCCAGTGACTTGGATCCAGTTAAACTGGGTGCAGTTGACTTGGTCCAGTTAAACCGGGTTCAATGAATCGGGTCCAGTTAAACCGGGTTCAATGAATCGGGCCCAGTTAAACCGGGTTCAATGAATCGGGTCCAGTTAAACTGGGTTCAATGAATCGGGTCTAGTTAAACTGGGTTCAATGAATCGGGCCCAGTTAAACCGGGTTCAATGAATCGGGTCCAGTTAAACTGGGTTCAGTGAACTGGATCCACTTAAACTGGATTCAGTTGACCTGGTCCAGTTAAACTGCGTTCAATGAATTGGATCCACTTAAACTGGTTTCGGTTGACCTGGTCCAGTTAAACCAGGTTCAGTGAATTGGGTCCAGTTAAACTGGGTTCCATTGACCTGGTTTGATTAAACTGGGTTGAATGAATCAGGTTTGATTAAACTGGGTTCAGTGAATTGGGTCCAGTTAAACCAGGTTAAATGAATCGGGTCCAGTTAAACTGGGTTCAGTGAATTGGATCCACTTAAACTGGTTTCGGTTGACCTGGTCCAGTTAAACCGGGTTCAATGAATTGGGTCCAGTTAAACTGGGTTCAGTTGACCAGGTTCGATTAAACTGGATTCAATGAATTGGGTTCAGTTAGACTGGGTTCCATTGACCTGGTTTGATTAAACTGGGTTCAGTGAATTGGGTCCAGTTAAACCGGGTTCAATGAATCAGGTCCAGTTAAACTGGGTTCAGTGAATTGGATCCACTTAAACTGGATTTGGTTGACCTGGTCCAGTTAAACTGGGTTCAATGAATTGGATCCACTTAAACTAGTTTCGGTTGACCTGGTCCACTTAAACCGGGTTCAATGAATCGGGTTCAGTTAAACTGGGTTCAATGAATTGGTTCCAGTTAAACTGGGTTCAGTTGACTTGGTCCAGTTAAACCGGGTTCAATGAATCGGGTCCAGTTAAACTGGGTTCAATGAATTGGATCCAGTTAAACTGGGTTCAGTGAATTGGATCCACTTAAACTGGTTTCGGTTGACCTGGTCCACTTAAACCGGGTTCAATGAATCGGGTTCAGTTAAACTGGGTTAAATGAATTGGTTCCAGTTAAACTGGGTTCAGTTCATCAGGTCCTATTAAACTGGGTTCAATGAATCGGGTCCAGTTAAACTGGGTTCAATGAATTGGGTCCAGTTAAACTGGGTTCCATTGGCCTGGTTTGATTAAACTGGGTTGAACAAATCGGGTCGAGTTAAACTGGGTTCAGTGAATTGGGTCCACTTAAACTGGGTTCACCCCAGGTTGGAACATCTGGGAAGGGGACAGGGATGGGGATAGGGAAGAGGATAAGGATGGGGATGAGGAGGGGACAGGGATGCGGACAGGGATGAGGATGGGGCTGGTGACCCCCATCTCTGGCCTTTGCCTTTGCCTTTCCTCCCTCCCAACCCCATTTCCCAGCTCCCGGAACAGCAGCATTCCCTATGGATCTCATCAGCATCGCCTGCGCCGTGCTCCTGGCACTGCCAGTGGTGGCCCTCATGGCACTGGCGCATCGCTTGGGGCTCCTCTACCAGCTCTTCCACAAGGTAGCACAAAGCGGGGTGCGAACGGGATGGTTTGGCCAAATCCCACCTCTTGGAGCTGGTGGCAACCTCAGGGGTTCTCTTGGTGACCACGGCACCGTGCAGGTGGACCCCCAAAGCCCTCGGCACGGTGGGGAGCTGGTGGCGGAGGTGCTGAAGGCGCATGGGGTCCGCTTCATCTTCACCCTGGCCGGTGGCCACATCTCCCCCGTGCTGGTGGCCAGCGAGAAGGTCGGGATCCGGGTGGTGGACACCAGGCACGAGGCCACCGCGGTCTTTGCCGCTGATGCCGTCTCCAGGATCTCCGGTGAGGATGTGGAGGGGTTTGGGGTGATCCCATCCATGGTCAGCATCTCCTGCCCCAATGGATGGAGGGGTTTGGGGTGATCCCATCCATGGTCAGCATCTCCTGCCCCAATGGATGGATGGGTTTGGGGTGATCCCATTCCTGGTCAGCATCTCCTGCCCCAATGGATATGGATGGGTTTGGGGTGATCCCATCCATGGTCAGCATCTCCTGCCCCAATGGATGGATGGGTTTGGGGTGATCCCATCCATGGTCAGCATCTCCTGCCCCAATGGATGGAGGCGTTTGGGGTGACCCCATTCATGTCAGTATCTCCTGCCCCAATGGATGGATGGGTCTGGGGTCATCCCATCCATGGTCAGCATCTCCTGCCCCAATGGATGGAGGCATTTGGGGTGACCCCATTCATGTCAGCATCTCCTGCCCCAATGGATGGATGGGTTTGGGGTCATCCCATCCATGGTCAGCATCTCCTGCCCCAATGGATGGAGGGGTTTGGGGTGATCCCATTCCTGGTCAGCATCTCCTGCCCCAATGGATATGGATGGGTTTGGGGTGATCCCATCCATGGTCAGCATCTCCTACCCCAATGGATATGGAGGGGTTTGGGGTGATCCCATCCCTGGTAGGTGTCTCCTGCCCCAGTGGATGGAGGGGTTTGGCGTGATCCCATCCATGGTCAGCATCTCCTGCCCCAATGGATATGGAGGCGTTTGGGGTGACCCCATTCATGTCAGCGTCTTCTCCTGCCCCAATGGATGGAGGGGTTTGGGATGATCCCATTCGTGTCAGTGTCTTCTCCTGCCCCAATGGATGGAGGGGTTTGGGGTGTCCCAGTTGAGCCAAGAAGGGTTCAAGGTCCTTCCATGGTGGGTTTTGACCCCATTTATTCCCTTTGGAGATAACTTGGCAGCTCCGGTGAGGGTGAGATGAGGAGATGACCCCATCCATGACCAGCACCTATTCCTGCCCCAATGGATGGAGGACACTGGGGTGTTGGGGCTTGGTGGGATCCCAGTTGTGCCAAGCCGATGACTTTATGGGTGTCCAAGGTCCTTCCATGGTGGCTTTGTCCCTCTTTTTGCCCTCCAGGACCTAATCCATCCACTTGGCTCCCATCTTCCTGAGCATCCACACATCCCCTGACCCCTTGGGGTTCTGATGGTCCCCATTGGCCTCCCCTTAGGTCGCATCGGCGTCGCCGTGGTCACCGCCGGTCCCGGTGTCACCAACACGGTGACGGCCGTCAAGAACGCCCAGATGGCCGAGTCCCCATTGCTGCTCATTGGGGGCGCGGCCGCCTCCCTGCAGAAGGTGGGACCCCAAAACCAACCCATTTTGGGGGGTTCTTCACCCATTTGGGGGAGGTTTTCACCCATTCTGGGGGGGTCCTTCTGGTTTTGGGGGGTTCTTCACCACTTTTGGGGGGTTCTTCACCCAATTTGTGGGATTCTTCACCCATTTGGGGGGATTCTTCACCCATTTTGGGGTGTTCTTTACTCATTTTTTAGGTTCTTCACCCGTTTTTGGGTGTTCTTCACCCACTTTTGGGTGTTCTTCACCCATTTTTGGGTTCTTCACCCATTTTGGGAGATTCTTCACTATAATTTTGGTTCTTCACCCATTTGGAGGGTTCTTCACCCATTTTGGGGCATTTTTCACCCAATTTGGGGGATTCTTTACGCATTTTGGGGTGTTCACTCATTTTTTAGGTTTTTCACCCACTTTTGGGTGTTCTTCACCCATTTTGGGGGTTCTTCACCCATTTGGGGGGATTCTACACTATTTTTTTTTTTTGTTCTTCACCCATTTGGAGGGTTCTTCACCCATTTGGGGCATTTTTCACCCATTTTGGGGGGTTCTTCACCCATTTCTGGGTGTTCTTCACCTATTTTGGTGGTTCACCCATTTTTTATGTTATTCACCCATTTTTGGAGATTCTTCACTATTTTTTTGGTTCTTCAGTCATTTGGAGGGTTTTCACCCATTTTGAGGTGTTTTTCACCCATTTTGGGGGGCTGCTTCACCCATTTTTTGGTGATTCTTCACCCATTTTGGGGGTTCTTCACCTGATTTGGGGAGTTTTTCACTTTTGGGGGGTTCTTCACCCAATTTTGGGGATTCTTCACACATTTTGTGGTGTTCTTTGCTCATTTTTTAGGTTCTCCACCTATTTTTGGGTGTTCTTCACCCATTTTGGTTTTTTTTTTCACCTAGTTTTGGGGGTTTCTTGTCCCATTTTAAGGGTTCTTCACCTATTTTGGGGGTTCACCCATTTTTGGGAGGTCTTCACCCATTTTGGGTCTTCTTCACCCATTCCTGGGGTTCTTCACCCATTTGGGGCATTCTTCACCCATTTTGGGGGGGTTCTTCACCCATTTTTAGGGGGTTCTTTACCTGTTTTTGGGGCATTCACCCATTTTGGGGTTCTTCACCCATTTGGGGGCATTTTTCCCTCATTTTTGGGATTTCTTCGCCCATTTTGGGGCATTCTTCACCCATTTGGGGGTTCTTCACCCATTTGGGGCATTCTTCACCCATTTTGGGGGGATTCTTCACCCATTTTTAGGGGGTTCTTTACCTGTTTTGGGGCATTCACCCATTTTGGGCCATTCTTCACCCATTTGGGGGGTTCTTCACCCATTTGGGGCATTCTTCCCTCATTTTTGGGGTTTCTTCACCCATTTTGGGGCATTCACCCATTTTGGGGTTCTTCATCCATTTTGGGGCATTCTTCACACGTTTTGGGGGTTCTTCACCCATTTGGAGCATTCTTCCCTCATTTTGGGGGTTCTTCACCCATTTGGGGCATTCTTCACCTATTTTGGGGGGTTTCTTCACCCATTTTCAGGCATTCTTCACCTATTTTGGGGCATTCTTCACCCATTTGGGGCATTCTTCACCCATTTTGGGGGTTTCTTCACCCATTTTGGGCATTCACCCATTTGGGGGCATTTTTCACCCATTTTGGGGCATTCTTCACCCATTTTGGGGGTTTCTTCACCCATTTTGGGGGTTTCTTCACCCATTTCGGGGGGCTCAAGCCTCGTGGTCGTCCCCTCCCCAGGGCCGAGGAGCTCTGCAGGACATTGACCAGCTCTCGCTCTTCAGGACCCTCTGCAAAGCGACCCCCTCGGTGCGAACGGTGCGGGACATCGTCCCCACGCTCCGCAAAGCCATCGCCGCCGCGCAGTCGGGGACCCCAGGTAAGGAGTTGGAGTGGTGGCCCCCCAAAACCACATCCATGTTCAGGGAGATGGGGTTTATCCCTACCATGGGTCATCCAATGTGGTTTTGGGGTGATATTGATGGAATCAGTGGGGTTTAACCCCCCCCCAAAGTGGTTTTGGGGTGACATTTTGGTCCTCTCCATTGCCATTGCCACCATGCAATTGGGGATCACCAGTAAGGAGTTGGGGTGGTGGCCCCCCAAAACCACATCCATGTTCATGGTGATGGGTCTCATCCCCACCATGGGTCACCCAATGTGGTTTTGGGGTGATATTGATGGAATCAGTGGGTTTAAGCCCCCAAAGTGTTTTTGGGGTGACATTGGGGTCCTCTCCATTGCTATCTCCACCGCACAGTCAAGGACCACCAATAAAGGACTGGGGTGGTGGCCCCCCAAAACCACATCAACGTTCAGGGTGATGGGGTTTATCCCTACCATGGGTCATCCAATGTGGGTTTTGGGGCTGATATTGATGGAATCAGTGGGGTTTAAGCCCCCGAAGTGGTTTTGGGGTGACGTTGGGGTCCTCTCCATTGCTATCTCCACCACGCAGTCAAGGACCACCAGTAAAGGATTGGGGTGGTGCCCCCCAAAACCACATCAACGTTCAGAGTGATGGGGTTTATCCCTACCATGGGTCATCCAGTGTGGGTTTTGGCAGTGATATTGATGGAATCAGTGGGGTTTAAGCCCCAGGGTGGTTTTGGGGTGACATTGGGGTCCTCCCCCTTGCACCCCAATCCCATAGGACCCGTCTTCGTGGAGCTCCCCATCGATGTCCTCTACCCCTTCCATGTGGTGCAGAAGGAGATCACTGGCACCAAGAGCGCCCGGGGGCTGCGGGGAAAGGTGGTTCAGTGGTGAGCAGCACCCCCAAATGGGACCCACCACCCCCAAAGGGGTCCCAGCACCCCCAAATGGGACCCAGCACCCCCAAATCCACCCATCCCATCCATAGGTACCTCCAAAACTACATCCGGAACCTCTTTGCGGGTGCCTGGGCCCCCCAGGATGTGTCCCCGTTGCCAGTGAAGGTGCCGTTGGCCACTGAGGATGAGGTGGGATATGGGGGGATCCAGCATGGATTGGGGCTTTGGGTGTCTATGGATGGGGGGATTGTAGGGGGATGAGGTGGGATGGGTTTGGGATGGGATGGGGTGGGTTTGGAAGGGACTGGGATGGGTTTGGAAGGGACTGGGATGGGTTTGGGATGGGATGGGGTGGGTTTGGAAGGGACTGGGATGGGTTTGGGATGGGATGGGGTGGGTTTGGAAGGGACTGGGATGGGTTTGGGATGGGATGGGGTGGGTTTGGAAGCACTGGGATGGGTTTGGGATGGGATGAGGTGGGTTTGGAAGGGACTGGGATGGGTTTGGGATGGGATGGGGTGGGTTTGGAAGCACTTGGATGGGTTTGGGATTGGATGGGGTGGGTTTGGGATGGGATGGGGTGGGTTTGGGATGGGATGGGGTGGGTTTGGGATGGAGCAGAACTGGGGTTTGGGGTTAAATCAGCTGAGTTTGGGACTCAGATGAACCAGGTTTGGGGCCAAATTAAGCTGGGTGGAGGTGGCTTTGGGTCTGATGGAGGTGATTTGACTCTGAAGGAGGTGGTTTTGGGTCTGAAGGAGGTGGTTTTGTGTGTAAATGGGGTGATTTTGGGTGTAAATGAGGTGCTTTTGGGTCCAGGTCCAGCGCTGCGCAGAGCTGCTGAGCAGGGCCACCAAGCCCCTGGTGCTGGTGGGCAGCCAGGCCCTGCTGCCCCCCACCCCGGCCGAGGAGCTGCGGTGAGGCCAGGACGGGGCTGGGATGGAGGAACTGGTTTTGGGGACAAATCACCCAATTTGGGGTCCAATGAACCGGTTTGGGGCTGGATCAGCCAATTGGGGACCAATGAACCGGTTTGGGGATGGAGGAACCGGTTTGGGGATGGAGGAACCGGTTTGGGGACAATTGAGCTGGATTTGGGGCCGGATCAGCCAATTTGGGTACCATTGAACCAGTCTGGGGATGGAGGAACTGGTTTCAGGAGGGAGGAACCGGTTTGGGGATGAAGGAACCGGTTTGGGGATGGAGGAACCAGTTTGGGAACAATTGAACTGGGTTTGGGTGCAAATCAGCCAGTTTGGGGACCAATGAACTGGTTTGGGGATGGAGGAACTGGTTTGGGGATGGAGGAACCGGTTTGGGGGTGAAGGAACTGGTTTCAGGAGGGAGCAACCGGTTCGGGGACAATTGAGCTGGATTTGGGGCTGGATCAACCAATTTGGGTACCATTGAACCAGTCTGGGGATGGAGGAACTGGTTTCAGGAGGGAGGAACAGGTTTGGGGATGGAGGAACTGGTTTGGGAACAATTGAACTGGGTTTGGGTGCAAATCAGCCAGTTTGGGGACCAATGAACTGGTTTGGGGATGGAGGAACTGGTTTGGGGATAAATGAACTGGTTTTGGGGACAAATCACCCAATTTGGGGTCCAATGAACCGGTTTGGGGCTGGATCAGCCAGTTGGGGACCAATGAACCGGTTTGGGGATGGAGGAACCGGTTTGGAGGTAAATGAGCTGGTTTTGGGACAAATCACCCAATTTGGGGTCCAATGAACCGGTTTGGGGCTGGAGGAACTGGTCTGGGGATGGAGGAACCAGTTTGGGGATGGAGGAACCAGTTTGGGGATGGAGGAACTGGTTTCAGGAGGGAGGAACCAGTTTGGGGACAAGTGAGCTGGATTTGGGTACAAATCAGCCAATCTGGGGACCAATGAACCGGTTTGGGGATGGAGGAACTGGTTTGGGTACAATTGAGCTGGATTTGGGTACAAATCACCCAATTTGGGGAGCAATGAACCGGTTTGGGACTGGAGGAACCAGTTTAGGGGTGGAGGAACCGGTTTGGGGACAACTGAGCTGCATTTGGGGCTGGATCAGCCAATTTGGGGACCAATGAACTGGTTTGGGGATGGAGGAACCAGTTTAGGGATAAATGAGCTGGTTCTGGGGACAAATCACCCAATTTTGGGACCAACAAAGCAGTCTGGGGAGGGAGGAACCGGTTTGGGGATGGTTTGGGAAGAGCGGAGCTGGATTTGGGGACAGATCAGCCGATTTAGGGTCTGCCGAGGTGGTTTGGGGATGGAGGAGCCGATTTGGGCATGGACGACCCAGTCTGGGGACAAACGAACCAGCTTGGGGCCAGTTGAACTTGTCCGGGGCCGATTGAGCTGGATTTGGGGCTGGACCATCAGCTTGGGGGCAGTGGGGCCACGTTTGGGTCTGACTGAGCCCATTTTGGGCTCAAATACACCGGTTTTGGGGCTGAACCAAACCGCTGTTGGGGCGCCCTGAACCAACCACATTTTGGGGTGAAACCACCCAATCTGAGGCCTCAAGCATCGCGGTTTTGGGGCTGAAGCCACGGAATCGAGGTGGGTTTGGTGCTCATTGACCCCATGGCCGTCCCCCCCCCAGTGCGGCGCTGGAGGCTCTGGGGGTCCCCTGTTACTTGGGGGGGGCAGCGAGGGGGCTCCTGCCCCCCAACAGCCCCATCCTCCTGCGGCAGAGCCGGCGCGAGGCCCTGCGGGAGGCAGACCTGGTGCTGCTGGCAGGTACCGGGATGGGGCTGGGATGGGGTCGGGATGGGGCTGGGATGGGGTCGGGATGGGGATGGGATGGGGTCGGGATGGGGATGGGATGGGATTGGGATGGGGTCAGGATGGGGCTGGGATGGGATCGGGATGGGGCTGGGATGGGATCAGGATGGGGCTGGGATGGGGATGGGATGGGATCAGGATGGGGATGGGATGGGGTCAGGATGAGGTTGGGATGGGGCTGGGATGGGGTCAGGATGAGGATGGGATGGGGCTGGGATGGGGTCGGGATGGGGCTGGGATGGGGTCGGGATGGGAATGGGATGGGATTGGGATGGGATCAGGATGGGGCTGGGATGGGATCGGGATGGGGCTGGGATGGGATTGGGATGGGGTCAGGATGGGGCTGGGATGGGGCTGGGATGGGGTCAGGATGAGGATGGGATGGGGTCAGGATGGGGATGGGATGGGGCTGGGATGGGGTTGGGATGGGGTCCGGATGGGGCTGGGATGGGATCGTGATGGCGCTGGGATGGGGCCGAGATGCAGCCAGGATGGGGTCGGGATGGGGTTTGAATGGGGTTGGGATGGGGTTGGGATGGGGCTGGGATGGGATCATAATGGGGCTGGGATGGGGTCGGGATGGGGTCAGGATGTGGCTGGGGTTGGGTCAGGATGGTGTTGGGATGGGGCTGGGATGCCTCCAGGATGGGGCTGGGATGGGGTCGGGATGGGGCTGGGATGGGATCGGGATGGGGCTGGGATGGGGTCGGGATGGGGCTGGGATGGGGTCAGGATATGGCTGGGATTGGGTCAGGATGGTGTTGGGATGGGATCACGATGGGGCTGGGATGGGGTCGGGATGGGGTCAGGATGTGGCTGGGATTGGGTCAGGATGGTGTTCGATGGGGCTGGGATGCCTCCAGGATGGGGTTGGGATGGTGTTGGGATGGGGCCCAATTCCATATGGAAAACCGTGCTTCCTGTGGTTGAATCCCAAAGGGAAGGGAGCACACGCATTGGGTCCCCATCCCAACATCCCCCCTGTGCATCCCTAAGGTGCTGTGTGCGACTTCCGCCTCTCCTATGGGCGCCTCTTCGGCCGCGGCGCCGCCATCGTGGCCGTGAACCGGGATCGGGCGCAGCTCCTCCGGAATTCCGATGTCTTCTGGAAAGCGCGGCTCGCCGTGCAAGGTGGGAGCCTCCCGGGCCCGAGGTGGGTGCTGTGGGGCGGGCGCTATGGGGTGCGATGGGGCGATGGGTGCTCTCCATAGGGGATGCCGCATCCTTCGTGGTGCGGCTGGCGCGGAGCCTCCCGGGATACGGCTGCTCCGGGGAATGGCTGCAGCGGCTGCGGGAGAGAGAGCGGAGCAAGGAGCAGGAGAACCGGTGAGAGGGGGTGGGATGGGAGTGGGGATGGGACAGGGATGGGGATGGGGATAGGGATAAGGATGGGAATGGGGCTGGGGACAGGGATGGGGACAAGGAAGGGGATGGGGCTGGGGACAGGGATTGGGACAAGGATGGGGATGGGGATGGGGACAGGGATTGGGACAAGGATGGGGATGGGGATGGGGACAGGGATTGGGACAGGGATGGGGATGGGGATGATGGGGATGGGGACAGGGATGGGGATGGGATGGGAATGAGGATTTGGACAGGGATGGGGATGGGAACGGGATGCAGATGAGGTTGGGGATGAAGATTTGGACAGGGATGGGGATGGGGATGCGAATGGGACAGGGATGAGGTTGGGGATGAGGATGGGGATGCTGACAGGGATGGGGATGCAAATGGGACAGGGATGAGGTTGGGGATGAGGATTTGGACAGAGATGGGGATAAAGATGGGGATGGGGATGGGGATAGGGATAAGGATGGGGATAGGGACAGGTATGGGGATGGGGATGGGAATAGCGACAGGGATGGGCTTCAGAGGCAACCCCAAGGGCAGCGATGGGGTCAGAAAAAGGGATGGGCACGGGCACAGGGATGTGGACAGGGACCGGGATGTGGACAGGCCATGGATGGGGAGGGGGAGCTTCCCATTCCCAGTTTTGGGGGACCCCAACCCATTCCCATCTGCTCCATCCCCATCCCCGGTGCATCCCAACCCATTCCCAACTGCTCCATCCCCATCCCCGGTGCATCCCAACCCATTCCCAACTGCTCCATCCCCATCCCCGGTGCATCCCAACCCATTCCCAACTGCTCCATCCCCATCCCCGGTGCATCCCAACCCATTCCCAACTGCTCCATCCCCATCCCCGGTGCATCCCAACCCGTTCCCAACTTCTCCGTCCCCATCCCCAGTGCATCCCAACCCATTCCCAACTGCTCCATCCCCATCCCCGGTGCATCCCAACCCGTTCCCAACTGCTCCATCCCCATCCCCGGTGCATCCCAACCCGTTCCCAACTTCTCCGTCCCCATCCCCAGTGCATCCCAACCCATTCCCAACTGCTCCATCCCCATCCCCGGTGCATCGCAACCCATTCCCAACTGCTCCATCCCCATCCCCGGTGCATCCCAACCCATTCCCAACTGCTCCATCCCCATCCCCGGTGCATCCCAACCCGTTCCCAACTTCTCCGTCCCCATCCCCAGTGCATCCCAACCCATTCCCAACTGCTCCATCCCCATCCCCGGTGCATCGCAACCCATTCCCAACTGCTCCATCCCCATCCCCAGTGCATCCCAACCCATTCCCAACTGCTCCATCCCCATCCCCGGTGCATCCCAACCCATTCCCAACTGCTCCATCCCCATCCCCGGTGCATCCCAACCCATTCCCAACTGCTCCATCCCCATCCCCGGTGCATCCCAACCCGTTCCCAACTGCTCCATCCCCATCCCCGGTGCATCCCAACCCGTTCCCAACTGCTCCATCCCCATCCCCGGTGCATCCCAACCCGTTCCCAACTGCTCCATCCCCATCCCCGGTGCATCCCAACCCGTTCCCAACTGCTCCATCCCCATCCCCGGTGCATCCCAACCCGTTCCCAACTGCTCCATCCCCATCCCCGGTGCATCCCAACCCGTTCCCAACTGCTCCATCCCCATCCCCGGTGCATCCCAACCCGTTCCCAACTGCTCCATCCCCATCCCCGGTGCATCCCAACCCGTTCCCAACTGCTCCATCCCCATCCCCGGTGCATCCCAACCCGTTCCCAACTGCTCCATCCCCATCCCCGGTGCATCCCATCACCTCTTCCTGCCTCGGGATCAGGGAGAAGGCGGCGATCCCGACGGAGCAGCACCTGAACCCTCTGGAGCTGCTGCAGACCCTGGATGAGCTCCTGCCTGCCGAGAGCCTGCTGGTGGCCGACGGGGGGGACTTCGTGGGTACCGCAGCCTACATCGTGCGGCCCCGGCGGCCCCTGGCCTGGCTTGATCCCGGTGAGGAGCCCTCGGGATCTTGGGATCGTGGCAGGCGGGGAGGGAGCTCAAAGCTCATCCAGTTCCAGCGGGGCCACTGGGATGCTCCAAGCCGCGTCCAGCCTGGGATGCTTCACCCAAACCGTGCAGCCCATCCCCGTGTCCCTCCGCTTCCTCGTCTCCAAGCTGAACATCCCATGGAACCCATCACCCCGTGTCCATCCCTGAGGAAGGTCCCTCCGTGTCCTCCTCATGTTGAGGACACCAGAGCCGGGTGCAGCACCCAAGTGGGGCCTCACCAGGCAGAGCAGAGGGGCAGGATCCCCTCCTTGGACCTGCTCAGGCTGCCCCATCCAACCCGTGCCTCCCTTGGGATCATCCCAACCCACGCGCAAGGACCTTGCCCTCGGTCCCATTGCTCTCCATGAGGTTCCCCCCTCCCCAGGTCCCTCTGGACCCCATCGCTCCCCTCCAGCTCGGTGCCACCACAACAGCCCCTCTGCCCGTGGCCATCCAGCCCCCATAGGGGACACAGCCAAGGGGACAGGACCAAGGGGACAGGACCGTGGGTGACACAACCAAGGGGACACAACCAGGGGTGTCATGACCAAGGGGACATGTCCAAGCTGACATTACCAAGGGGACATGACCATGGGTGCCATTGCTATGGGTGCCACCACCATGGGTGCCATTGCTATGGGTGCCATCGCCATGGGTGCCACCCCCATGGATGCCACCACCATGGGTGCCACCCCCATGGATGCCACCCCCATGGATGCCATCACCATGGGTGCCACCACCATGGGTGCCACCCCCATGGGTGCCACCCCCATGGCTGCTATAACCATGGGTGCCACCCCCATGGGTGCCACCCCCATAGATGCTATCACCATGGGTGCCACCCCCATGGGTGCCACCACCAAGGGGACACCCCCATGGATGCCCCCCCCCGTGCTGTCCCCACAGGCCCCTTCGGAACGCTGGGTGTCGGAGGCGGGTTCGCGCTGGGGGCCAAGCTCTGCCGGCCCGAGGCCGAGGTACCGGGACCGGGGCCGGGGGGGGGCCGCTGCTGCCCCCGTTTGGGCTCACGGTGCCATGACCGGTTCCCCCGTGCCCCCCCCAGGTCTGGGTCCTCTATGGGGATGGGTCCCTGGGCTACAGCCTCATGGAGTTCGACACCTTCGTGCGGCACAAGGTGGGGGGGGGGAATGGGGGGAATGGGGGCAATGGTTGGGAATGGAGGGGAATGGGGTGGGAATGGGGATAATGGGAGGGAATGGAGGGGATGGGGTTCAGTGGGTATCAATGGGGGGTAATGGGGTTCAGTGGCTGTCAGTGGGGGTTAATGGGGTTCAGTGAGTGTCAGTGGGGGTTCCATCTGTGTCAGTGGGGGGTAATGGGGTTCCATGGGTGTCAAAGGGGGGTAATGGGGTTCAATGGGTGTCAGTGGGAGTTAATGGGGTTCCATGGGTTTCAGTGGAGGTTAATGGGGTCCCATGGGTGTCAGTGGGGGTTACTGGGGTTCCATGGGTGTCTATGGGGCTCCATGGATGCCAATGGGGTCCCATGGGTGTCAATGGGGCTCCATGGGTGTCAATGGGGCTCCATGGGTGTCCCGGCAGGTCCCGGTCATCGCGCTGGTTGGGAACGACGCGTGCTGGAGCCAGATCGCCCGGGAGCAGGTGGCTCTGCTGGGCAGCGGCGTCGCCTGTGGCCTCCACTACCTGGGTGGGTGCCAGTGGGGCCCCCCATGGGGTGCGCTGAGTGTGAGCCCGGGTGCCCACGGGTTGGATGAGCCCATTCCTGGTGTCCCCATGGGTTGGATGGGCCCATTCCTGGTGTCCCCATGGCTTGGATGAGCCCATTCCTGGTGTCCCCACGGGTTGGATGGGCCCATTCCTGGTGTCCCCCATGGCTTGGATGGGCCCATTCCTGGTGTCCCCATGGCTTGGATGAGCCCATTCCTGGTGTCCCCATGGCTTGGATGGGCCCATTCCTGGTGTCCCCATGGCTTGGATGGGCCCATTCCTGGTGTCCCCATGGGTTGGATGAGCCCATTCCTGGTGTCCCCATGGGTTGGATGAGCCCATTCCTGGTGTCCCCATGGGTTGGATGGGCCCATTCCTGGTGTCCCCATGGGTTGGCTCAGCCCATTCCTGGTGTCCCCATGGATTGGATGGGCCCATTCCTGGTGTCCCCACGGATTGGATGGGCCCATTCCTGGTGCCCCCATGGGTTGGCTCAGCCCATTCCTGGTGCCTCCATCGCCCCCGGCGGTGCCGGTGCCACTGTCCCTGCAGGATACCACCTGGTGGCCGAGGCTCTGGGTGCCAAAGGCTTCGTGGTTGGGCGCCAGGACCGGGAGCGCTTGGGCAGCGTCATCCGCGCGGCGCAGGATTCGTGCCGCCGCGGCCACCCCGTCCTGCTCAACGCCCTCATCGGCCGCACCGGCTTCCGCGACGGCGCCATCTCCGTGTAGGGACCGGGGCCCCCGGTGGCACAAAGGGGCCTCTAAGGGGCTCTCAATTGGCCCCAAAATGGCCCTAAAGTGTCCCCAACATGAGCCCAAAGTGGCCTTAAAATGGCCCTAAAATGACCCAAAGTGGCTCCAAATTGGCCCAAAAGTGTCACCAAAGAGGCTCTAAAGTGGCCTCCAAGTGTCACCAAAATGGCCCTAAAATGACTCAAAGTGGCTCCAAATTGGCCCAAAAGCATCACCAAGATGAGCCCAAAGTGACCCCAAATTGGCCCTAAAATGTCACCAAAACGGCCCTAAAGTGACCCAAAGTGGCTCCAAATTGGCCCCAAAATAGTCCCAGAATGGACCCTAAATGGGTCCAAAATAGCCCCAAAGTGGTGCTGAAGTGTCCCCAAAATAGCCCAAAATGGTGCCGAAGTGTCCCCATGGGGTGGGTTTGGGTGACCCTGGGGACAGCCACATCCTTGCCCCCCCCATCCCCACAGTGTCCCCATGGTGTGGGTTTGGGGACAGCCACATCCCCATCCCCATTTGGGTGCCAGCCCCTTGGGGACACCCAAAGTGACACTTAGGGCACCGTGCCCCCCCCTTATCGATGTCCCCCCCGTATCAATGTCACCCCATATCAATGCCCCCCCCCCTTTAGATGCCACCGCACATAGAGCCCAGTGGCAAGTGCAGCTTGTGTCATTTATTGCTGGTGACGGTGACAAGGCAGTGGCAGGACAAGGGGGGGGGTCAGGCCACCCTTGGTGGGGGGACAACACACAGGGGTGTCCCCCATCCCCCCCCCGGTGGCTTCACATTGTGCTTGTTCCTTTAAGGCTAATACTGAGCAAAGCTTGGGGGGGGGGGGGGGTTGTATTTTGGTGTGTCCCCCCCCCCCCCATAATACTGGTAATGGGGTAGAAGGGATGGGGGGGGGGGGAGTATTTTGGGGTTCCCCCCCATAACACTGTCAATGGGTCTATTTTGGGGGTGCAAAGAGGCTGTGGTGATGGTGCAATAAATAAAGCTGAGCCCCCCCCACCCTGTACCGGCTGCCCCCACCGTGGGGGGGGGGGGGGGTGTCCCCATTGCCACCCAAGCTGGGTTGTGGGTGACACTGGGGTGCCCTAGAACCCCTTTTCGGGGTGCAAAAGGGGGTTTGGGGGGGGGCTGAGCCATGGAGGTCATGGACCCTTGTCAATAGTCCCTAATACTGATGGGGCTGGGGGGAGGACAAGGGTCCCGACGGAGGGGGGGTCCCCACTGTCACCCAGGCTGGGGGGTGGGTGATATGGGGGTGCCCCACCACCATTCATGGGGTGCAAAAGGGGGTCATGGACCCTTGTCAATAGTCCCTAATACTGATGGCTTGGGGGGGGGGACGACAACACTGGGGGGGCCCCGGGGGGGGGGACAAGGGGACAAAAAGGCACTTGGGCCATCTCCAACCAAACCAGAACCAAAGGAGGCCCCAGATCCTTCCTCTGCTCCGCCACCAAGATGGGGGGGGTGGAAGCTGGAGCTGGGGGGGGCGGCACTTGGGGGGGTCCCCACCTCAGCCCTGCTGGCATTGGTGTCACCATTGGGTCCCTCCTGCTCCGTGCTGTGCAAATCGAAGGCAACTCCAGGCAAGTGCTGCTGTTTGGTGGCATCGTCACCGGTGTCATCACTGGCACCAGTATTGCCATTGTCACTGGTGTCTGGTGGCATCATCACCGGTGTCATCGCTGGCACCAGTATTGGCATTGTCACTGGTGTCTGGTGGCACCATCACCGGTGTCATCGCTGGCACCAGTATTGCCATTGTCACTGGTGTCTGGTGGCATCATCACCGGTGTCATCGCTGGCACCAGTATTGGCATTGTCACTGATGTCTGGTGGCATCATCACCGGTGTCATCGCTGGCACCGGTATCGCCATTGTCACTGGTGTCTGGTGGCATCATCACCAGTGTCATCATTGTCACCGGTACTGGCATTGTCACTGGTGTCTGGTGGCATCATCACCGGTGTCATCGCTGGCACCAGTATTGGCATTGTCACTGATGTCTGGTGGCATCATCACCGGTGTCATCGCTGGCACCGGTATCGCCATTGTCACTGGTGTCTGGTGGCATCATCACCAGTGTCATCATTGTCACCGGTACTGGCATTGTCACTGCTGTCTGGTGGCATCATCACTGGCACTGGTATTGGCATTGTCACTGCTGTCTGGTGGCACCATCACCAGTGTCATCACTGGCACCAGTATTGGCATTGTCACTGGTGTCGTCATCACCGGTGTCTGTTGGCACTGTCACCAATGTCAGCATCACCAGTGTCTGTTGTCACTGGTGTCTGGTGGCATCATCACCAGTCTCAATGGTCTTGGCATTGTCACTGGTGTCAGCACTGTCACCGGTGTCTGTTGTCAATGGATTCTGGTGGCACTGTCACCGATGCTGATGTCTGTTGTCACTGATGCCAGTGTCAGTGGTGCTTATTGTCACCGGTGTCTGCTGTCACTCGTGCCAGTGTCACTGGTGTCCATTGTCACCAGTATCTGTTGTCACCAGTGTCCACTGGCACTGGCATCACTGTCACCAGTGTCTGTTGTCACCAGTCTGTGTTGTCATCAGTGTCTGTTGTCACCAGTGCCACTGTCACCAGTGTCTGTTATCACCAGTGTCATTGTCACCAGTGCTGCTGTCACCAGTGTCCATTGTCACCCGTGTCATTGTCACCAGTACGGTGTCACCAGTGTCACTGTCACCAGTATCACTGTCACCAGTGTCCGTTGTCACCAGTGCTATTGTTACCAGTATCCATTGTCACAAGTGTCCAGTGTCACCAGTGCCATTGTTACCAGTGTCCACTGTCACCAGTGTCCAGTGTCACCAGTGCCATTGTCACCAGTGTCCAGTGTCACCGATGTCCGTTGTCACCAGAGCCATTGTCACCAGTATGGTGTCACCAGTGTCTCTGTCACCAGTGTCCATCATCACCAGCGTCCAGTGTCACCAGTGTCCGTTGTCACCAGTATCATTGTCACCAGTGCCACTGTCACCGGTATGGTGTCACCAGTGTCTCTGTCACCAGTGTCCATTGTCATGAGTGTCCAGTGTCACCAGTGCCATTGTTACCAGTGTCCATTGTCACCAGTGCCCGGTGTCACCAGTGTCCAGTGTCACCGGTGTCATTGTCACCAGTGTCCAGTGTAACTGGTGTCTGTTGCCACCAGTGCCATTGTCACCAGTGCCGGTGCCACCAGTGTCCAGTGTCACCGGTGTCATTGTCACCAGTGTCCAGGGTCACTGGTGTCCAGTGCCACCAGTGTCCGTTGTTACCAGTGCCACCAGTGTCCATTGCCACTGCTGCCACCAGTGTCCGGTGTCACTGGTGTCCAGTGCCACCAGTGCCATTGTCACCAGTGCCGGTGTCACCAGTGCCATTGTTACCAGTGCCACCAGTGTCTGCTGTCACCAGTGTCCAGTGTCACCAGTGCCGGTGTCACCAGTGCCATTGTTACCAGTGCCACCAGTGTCCATTGCCACTGCTGCCACCAGTGTCCGCTGTCACCAGTGTCCAGTGTCACCGGTGTCCAGTGTCACCAGTGCCATTGTCACCAGTGCCGGTGTCACCAGTGCCATTGTTACCAGTGTCACTGGTGTCCATTGTCACCAGTGCCATTGTTACCAGTGGCACCAGTGTCTGTTGTCACCGATGCCACCAGTGTCTGCTGTCACCAGTGTCTGCTGTCACCAGTGTCCAGTGTCACCAGTGCCATTGTCACCAGTGCCGGTGTCACCAGTGCCATTGTTACCAGTGGCACCAGTGTCCGTTGCCACCGCTGCCACCAGTGTCCACTGTCACCAGTGTCCAGTGTCACTGGTGTCCAGTGTCACCAGTGCCATTGTCACCAGTGCCATTGTCACCAGTGCCGGTGTCACCAGTACCGGTGTCACCAGTGCCACCAGTGCCCGTTGCCACGGCTGCCACCAGTGCCGGGTGTCACCGGAGCCCCGTGCGGCGCTCACAGGCACACGTTGATCTGCTGCCCCAGCTCCCTCTCCAGGTCCAGGATGAGCGCATCGAAGTCCTTCAGGTTGAGCCGGGGCCCGAACGCCGCCGGGGGCTCCTCCCGCAGCCCGAAAGGAGCCCCCCCCCCGCCGGGGTCGCCGTGCCCCGGGGTCCCGGGGGCGCTGGCCCCGGGCAGCAGCAGGAGCTGGCGGCCGCACACGCTCCAGTCCCCCGCGTACCGGTTACTGGGGGGGCTCTCGGGGCCGCGGGGCCGGGGCCGGGCCACGACCGCGGGATCCGGCAGTTCCAGGCGCAGCCGCGGCGCTCGGGGGGGCGCTGCGGAGCAGAGAGAGGGAACGGTGGGATTGGGGATGGGGAACGGGGGGGAAAGGGGATGGGGATGGGGAACAGGGGGGGAATGGGGATGGGGAACAGGGGGAATGGGGATGGGGGAAGAGGGGGGAATGGGGATGGGGATGAGGAATGGGAATGGGTATGGGGATAGGGAACAGGGGGGAATGGGGATGGGGAACAGGGGGGAATGGGCACCGGGAATGGGGATGGGGAACAGGGGGGAATGGGGATGGGGATGGGGGAACGGGGGGGAATGAGGATGGGGAACAGGGGGGAATGAGGATGGGGATGGGGATGGGGGAAAAGCGGGGAATGGGCGCTGGGGATGGGGATGGGGAACAGGGGGGAATGGGGATGGGGGAACAGGGGGGAATGGGCACTGGGAATGGGGATGGGGGACAAGGGGTGAATGGGCGCTGGGAATGGGGATGGGAGACAGGGGGGAATGGGGAATGGGGATGGGGATGGGGGAACGGGGGGGAATGGGCACTAGGAATGGGGAGGGAAAAGAGGGGCATGGGGATTGGGGCACAGGTGGGAATGTGCAATGGGAATGGGGGGGGAATAGGGGTCATAGGGATGGGGGCACTGATGGGAATGGGCAATGGGAATGGGGGGAACAGGGGGGAATGGTGATGGGGCACTGGTGGGAATGGGAGCTGGGAATGGGGGAAAAGGGGGTCATGGGGATGGGGACACTGGTGGGAATGGGCACTGGGAATTGGGGGGAATGTGGATGGGGGAACAGGGGGGAATGGGCACTGGGAATGGGGAAGAGGGTTGTGGGGATGGGGGCACAGGTGGGAATGGGCAATGGGAATGGGGGGAATGTGGATGGGGGAACAGGGGGGAATGGGCACTGGGAATGGGGAAGAGGGTTGTGGGGATGGGGGCACAGGTGGGAATGGGCAATGGGAATGGGGGGAATGTGGATGGGGGAACAGGGGGGAATGGGCACTGGGAATGGGGAAGAGGGTTGTGGGGATGGGGGCACTGGTGGGAAAGGGCAATGGGAATGGGGGAAAAGGGGTCATGGGGATGGCGACACTGGTGGGAATGGGCACTGGGAATGGGGGGGAAATGGGGGTGATGGCGACATTGATGGGAATGGGCACTGGGAATGGGTACAGAAAGGGGGGTCATAGGGATGGGGACACTGGTGGGAATGGGAGCTGGGAATTGGGGAAATGGGGATGGGGACACTGGTGGGAATGAGCACTGGGAATAGGGGGAAATGGGGGTCGTGGGGATGGGGGAAAAGGTGGGAATGGGCACACGGAATGGGGAGGAAAATGGGGGTCATGGGGATTGCGTGGGGATGGGGACATTGGACCAGTTACTTGGAATGGGGGGCACTGAGCAGCAGGAACTAGGGGGACCCCAAGAGAGATGTTGGATGTGGGGGGCCTGGGCATGGGGGCACCCATTACTGGAGGCGATGGGGGGGCGGGCCATGGAGCTTTAGTTGGGAATGGGGACACTGGATCAGCTACTGGGAATGGGGGCACCCCAAGAGCAGCCATAAGGGGGTGACCCCACTTACCCGGCCAGGCCTGCAGCAGGTAGTGCAGCACCTCAATGTGCCTCTTGAAGTCCACGGCGCTGGCGATGTCCTGGCTGTGGGTGCCGCTGTGGGTGCCGCTGTGGGTGCCGGTGCCGCGGCTCGGGGTGAGCAGCACCGGCCCGAAGCACACGGCGATGTTCTGGGGGTTCATGCGGTTCAGGTCATGGTGCGAGGCCACCAGGCTCAGGTGGTCCAGGAGCCGCGTCAGGGTGGCCTGAGGGACACGGAACCCACTTTATGGTGCTGGGCACCCACTTTTGGGTGCTGGGAACCTACTTTATGGAGCTGGGAATCCACTTTTGGGTGCTCGGAACCTACTCTATGATGTTGAGCACCCACCTCTTGGTGCTGCGCACGCACTTTTTGATGATGGGCACCAAATTTGGTTCTGGGCACTTACTTTCTGGCACTTGGCACCCACTTTTTGATGTTGGGCACCCACTTTCTGTTGCTTTGCACCCGCTTTTTGGTGCTGGGCACCCACTTCTTGGCATTGGGCACCCACTTTTGATGCCGGGCACCCACTTTCTATTGCTTTGCACCCGCTTTTTGGTGCTGGGCACCCACTTCTTGGCATTGAGCACACACTTTTGATGCCAGGCACCCACTTTCTATTGCTTTGCACCCGCTTTTTGGTGCTGGGCACCCACTTCTCGGCATTGGGCACCCACTTTTGATGCCGAGCACCCACTCTGGCGCTGAGCACCCACCTTCTCCACGTCGGGCAGACACTCAGCAGGGTGACCGCATCCTGCTGCCCCGGTGCCAGCCGCGGGGGCCTCTTGGCCATGGCCTCCAGCACCCACGTGGTGCAGTGTCGGGGTGATGAGCGGCGTGGGCAGCTCGCGCAGGTAATCCTTGAGGATCCCTATGGCAAGAGGACCCCATGGGGCTGTCAGGGTGGGCCACGGGAGCCGAGGGGCACCCATAGGGTGGCACCCACCCGTGATGACGTTGATGTCGGGGTAGAGATGCTCTGAGAGCGTCACGGCCGCGCTGTCCCGCTCGAAGGCATCTCGGAGCTCCTTCTTGACTGCAGCTGAGCCACACAGCCGGTACAGGCCCACCACCTGCATGGGGACACCAGTAGAGACCAGTATAAACCAGTATGGGAGGGTGCAACCACCACCACCTGCATGGGGGCACCAGTATAGACCAGTATGGGAGGGTTCAACCACCACCACCTGCATGGGGACACCAGTAATAGACCAGTATGGGAGGGTGTAACCACCACCACATGCATGGGGACACCAGTATAGACCAGTATGGGAGGGTGCAACCACCACCACCTGCATGGGGGCACCAGTATAGACCGGTATGGGAGGGTTCAACCACCACCACCTGCATGGGGACACCAGTATAGACCAGTATGGGAGGGTGTAACCACCACCACACATGCATGGGGACACCAGTAATAGACCAGTATGGGAGGGTGCAACCACCACCACCTGCATGGGGACACCAGTATAGACCAGTATAAACCAGTATGGGAGGTTGCAACCACCACCACCTGCATGGGGACACCAGTATAGACCAGTATGGGAGGTTGCAACCACCACCACCTGCATGGGGACACTAGTCTAGACCAGTATGGGAGGGTTCAACCACCACCACCTGCATGGGGACACTAGCCTAGACCAGTATGGGAGGGTTCAACCACCACCACCTGCACGGGGACACCAGTATAGACCAGTATGGGAGGGTGCAACCACCACCACCTGTGTGGGAACACCAGTATAGACCAGTATAGACCAGTACGGGGAGTTCAACCACCACCACCTGCATGAGGACACCAGTCTAGACTAGTATAGACCAGTAGAGGGAGGATCAACCACCACCACCTGCATGGGGACATCAGTATAGACCAGTATGGGAGGGTGCAATCACCACCACCTGTGTGGGAACACCAGTATAGACCAGTATAGACCAGTACGGGGAGGTTCAACCACCACCACCTGCATGAGGACACCAGTCTAGACTAGTATAGACCAGTAGAGGGAGGCTCAACCACCACCACCTGCATGGGGACATCAGTATAGACCAGTATGGGAGGGTGCAACCACCACCACCTGTGTGGGAACATCAGTATAGACCAGTATAGACCAGTGTGGGGAGGTTCAACCACCACCACCTGCTTGGGGACACCAGTATAGACCAGTATGGGGGGGCTGAAACACTACCACCTGCATGGGGACACCAGTATAGACCAGTATGAGGGGCGTCTAACATGACCTCCTGCATGGTGACACCAGTATAGGCCAGGATGGGGGTGTTCAACCACCACCACCTGCATGGGGACACCGGTATAGACCAGTATGGGAGAGTTCAACCACCACAACCACCATGTGGGGGGTGGATTCCTCCACCAAACCTCCTTTAACCACTATGGGGACACCAGTTTGGGGTGGGTTCCTCACCAAACCCCCTTTAACCACTATGGGACACCAGTATAGGTGCGTTCCTCCATCAAACCCCCAGGAACCACTATGGGGACACCAGTATAGGTGCGTTCCTCCATCAAACCCCCTTTAACCACTACGGGGACACCAGTTTGGGTGCATTCCTCCATCAAACCCCCCTTAACCACTATGGGGACACCAGTTTGGGTGCATTCCTCCATCAAGCCCCCCTTAACCACTATGGGGACACCAGTTTGGGGTGGTTTCCTCCACCAACCCCCCTTTAACCATGATGGGGACACCAGTTTGGGTGCATTCCTTCACCACAGCCACCACCAGACACCAGTTTGGGGTGGATCCCTCCACCAAACCCCCTTTAACCACTATGAGGACACCAGTTTGGGTGCATTCCTTCACCATAACCACCACCAGACACCAGTATGGATGCATTCCTCCACCACAACCACCACCAGACACCAGTATGGATGTATTCCTTCACCACAGCCACCACCAGACACCAGTTTGGGGTGGATCCCTCCACCAAACCCCCTTTAACCACTATAGGGACACCAGTTTGGGGTGGATCCCTCCACCAAACCCCCAGGAACTATCACAGGGACACCAGTATGGGGTGCGTTCCTCCACCAAACCCCCTTTAACCACTATGGGGACACCAGTTTGGGGTGGATCCCTTCACCAAACCCCCTTTAACCACTATGGGGACACCAGTTTGGGTGTGTTCCTCCATCAAACCCCCAGGAACCACTATGGGGACACCAGTTCAGGGTGGGTTCCTCCACCAAACCCCCTTTAACCACTACGGGGACACCAGTTTGGGGTGGATCCCTCCACCAAACCCCCTTTAAACCACTATGGGGACACCAGTTCAGGGTGGGTTCCTCCATCAAACCCTCAGGAACCACTATGGGGACACCAGTTTGGGGTGGGTTCCTCCACAAACCCCCTTTAACCACTATGGGGACACCAGTTTGGGTGCATTCCTCCACCACAACCACCACCAGACACCAGTATGGATGCATTCCTCCAACACAACCACCACTAGACACCAGTATGGATGCATTTCTTCACCACAGCCACCACCAGACACCAGTTTGGGTGGATCCCTCCACCAAACCCCCTTTAACCACTATGGGGACACAGTTTGGGGTGGTTTCCTCCACCAACCCCCCTTTAACCATGATGGGGACACCAGTTTGGGTGCATTCCTTCACCACAGCCACCACCAGACACAGTTTGGGGTGGATCCCTCCACCAAACCCCCTTTAACCACTATGAGGACACCAGTTTGGGTGCATTCCTTCACCATAACCACCACCAGACACCAGTATGGATGCATTCCTCCACCACAACCACCACCAGACACCAGTATGGATGTATTCCTTCACCACAGCCACCACCAGACACCAGTTTGGGGTGGATCCCTCCACCAAACCCCTTTAACCACTATAGGGACACCAGTTTGGGGTGGATCCCTCACCAAACCCCCAGGAACTATCACAGGGACACCAGTATGGGGTGCGTTCCTCCACCAAACCCCCTTTAACCACTATGGGGACACCAGTTTGGGGTGGATCCCTTCACCAAACCCCCTTTAACCACTATGGGGACACCAGTTTGGGTGTGTTCCTCATCAAACCCCCAGGAACCACTATGGGGACACCAGTTCAGGGTGGGTTCCTCCACCAAACCCCCTTTAACCACTACGGGGACACCAGTTTGGGTGGATCCCTCCACCAAACCCCCTTTAACCACTATGGGGACACCAGTTCAGGGTGGGTTCCTCCATCAAACCCTCAGGAACCACTATGGGGACACCAGTTTGGGGTGGGTTCCTCCACCAAACCCCCTTTAACCACTATGGGGACACCAGTTTGGGTGCATTCCTCCACCACAACCACCACCAGACACCAGTATGGATGCATTCCTCCACCACAGCCACCACCAGACACCAGTATGGATGCATTCCTCCAACACAACCACCACTAGACACCAGCATGGATGCATTCCTTCACCACAGCCACCACCAGACACCAGTTCGGGGTGGATCCCTCCACCAAACCCCCTTTAACCACTATGGGGACACCAGTTTGGGCTGGGTTCCTCCACCAAACCCCCTTTAACCACTATGGGGACACCAGTTTGGGCTGGGTTCCTCCACCAAACCCCCTTTAACCACTATGGGGACACCAGTTTGGGGTGGGTTTCCTCATCAAACCCCAGGAACCACTATGGGGACACCAGTATGGACGCATTCCTCCAGCACAACCACCACCAGACACCAGTTTGGGGTGGGTCCCTCCACCAAACCCCCCTCCGAGCCCCGCTATGAGCAGCACTCACCTTCAGGCCACGTTTCTCTATCTCAGCCACGCACTTCTGGATGATCAAAGGCACTTTGGTGGCCGTCTTCTCCCTTTCCACCAGTTTACCCAGTTCCACCCCGAAGACGCGCGGCTCCTGCTCACTGGGACAATCCCATTGCTCCACCAAGGTGAACTTGGAGTAGAGGACACCCCGCGGTTGCAACCTCACAGCCAACTGCTGGGCACGGCACCCTGCGGAGCCAACGTTGCCATCAAACTCACTACCGAGCACCCAACCCCAACCGGGACCCCCTCACCACCACCACCACCACCACCACCTTCATCCCCATCCTCACCGCGGAAGATGTGGGGCAGCACCACGGTGCCGTGGCAACAGAGGCGGTTGCGGCAGGAGGTGGCATCCCAGGAGAACACCATCACCTTGAGGTGCTGAGCACCCTCCAGCTCCAGGTTGAAGGTATGGTTGAGACCCAGGAAGCCCGTCTTGCAGGACAGCAGCGCCGTGCGCGCACCGGTTGGCCGCGTCCACCTGCAGCACGCAGAAGACCTCGCGCCCATCCCCTCGCGGTGGCTTCAGGTCCTTCACGCCGTGGAGGTGGACGCTCACCAAGCCGGAGATGTGCTGCCCGCAGCGGGGTGGCGTCTCCCCACTGCTATAGGGGTGGAAAGCACCCACATCCAGCCCTAGATCCACCTCTTCCGGATCACACCGGGGCTTGGCCTTCATCGGAAGCTCTGGGGAGTCTCCATCGCTCAAGTAGCCACCCCTGGGGGTGGCTTTGGCCCGCGGGGACGCCACGCTGGTGTCCAAGTGGTAGCGGCTGATGACGTTGCTGGATTCCTTCCTCTCGGAGGGGGATGCTCCCTCCTCGTGGCCTCGGGAACGGGGATTCCGGAGGCTCAGCTTCCTCCGGAGCTCCGGAAGCTTCTTCATCTTCATGGAGAGGCGACGCACGGTGCCCGGGGGACTTCACCTTCTGCAGGGCCCGGCTCTTGGTGGGGCTGGCGGGAGGTGATGGGGTGGTCGGGGCCTTCCCTGTGCCAAGGGGAAAGGGGTGAGCGGGCTGGGAATGGCGGGGGGGGGGAATGGGAAGGGTCCTTGGGATGGGGTGGGGCTGGGATGTGGAGAAGGGGATGGGGAATGCAGGGGATGGGGACATGCGATGGAGTGGGGGCAGTGTCTGGGGGGTCTTGAGGACCCCCTCACCCACAAAACCTGGGTGCCCAACAGCTAAAGTGGGTGCCCAGTGCCAAATTGGGTGCCCAAGAACAAGAAGTGAGTGCCCAGCACTAAAATTGGGTGCCCAACACCAAAAAGTGGGTGTTCAGCACCAGAAAGTGGGTGCCCAGCACTAAAAAGTGGGTGCCCAGCATCAAAAAGTGGGTGCCCAATAACAGAAAGTGAGTGCCCAGCACTACAATTGGGTGCCCAGCACTAAAAAGTAGGTGCCCAGCATCAAAAACGTGGGTGTCCAGTTGGGTGCCCAATAACAAGAAGTGGGTGCCATGCACTGAAATTGGGTGTCCAGCATCAAATTGGGTGCCCAACATCAAAAAGTGGGTGCCCAATAACAAGAAGTGAGTGCCCAGCACTAAAATTGGGTGCCCAGCACTAAAAAGTAGGTGCCCAGCATCAAAAAGTGGGTGTCCAGTTGAGTGCCCAATAACAAGTGGGAGCCATGCACTAAAATTGGGTGTCCAGCATCAAATTGGGTGCCCAACATCAAAAAGTGGGTGCCCAGCACCAAAACGTGGGTGCCCAGTGACAAAAATGTGTGCCAAACATGAAAAAGTGTGTCCCAAGCACTAAAAAGTGGGTGCCCAACATCAAAAAGTCAGTGTCTGATACCAAAAAGTGGGTGCCCAGCACCAAAAAGTGGGTGCTCAATACAAAAAGTGGGTGTCCAGTGCCAAAAGTGGGTGCCCAGAACCAAAAAGTGGGTGCTCAATACCAAAAAGTGGGCGTCCAGTGCCAAAAGTAGGTGTCCAGCGCCAAAAAGGGGGTGCTCAATACCAAAAAGTGGGTGCCCAGTGCCAAAGTGGGTTCCCAACATCAAATTGGGTGCCCATCACTAAAAAGTGGGTGCTCAACACCATGAGGTGGGTGCCCAGCACCAAAAAGTGGGTGCTCAATACCAAAATGTGGGTGTCCAGTGCCAAAAGTGGGTGCCTATAAAGTGGGTGCCCAAGAGAGCAGGACCCGGGCTATGGGTCCCAGGTCTCCTCACCACCAGGCTGGGTCCGTCCCGGCTCCTCGGTGCTGCGGGCTCCGGAGCTCTCCCCCATTCCCAATCCATCCCGGGCGGGCTCCTCCCTCTCCCCATCGCGGCTCCCGCTTTTCTTCCCGGCGCTCCCAGGCTGCGGATCCTCATCCTCCGGGATGGGGTTGTACCAGATGTCCCCCTCGCTGCCGGCAGCACCGGGATCCACCTCGGCTGCAGCTCCCGGCTCATCCAAACCTGGAACCTTCATGGATGACAGCACCCAGTGCCGGCTGCTCCGCTCCAAGCTCTGCAGGTAGGCTCCATGCCCGGGATTCCTACCGGGAATCCCAGCTCCCCGGAGCCGTTCAGCGCCTCTGCTTCCTCCGCCGGCTCCGGGTCGTCCTTCCCGGGATGCGCAATGCCAGAGGCAGGATCTGGCTCTCCGGTGTCCACCGGATCTTGGGAAGCTTTGGCAGGAAGCGGCTCCTTCTCATCCCGGCCTCCGCAGGAGAAACGGGCCCAGTTCTGCCGCCGAGATGCGACCGGCACCGGATCA